>NC_034411.1:53209751-53222353 GCF_002078875.1 Numida meleagris
AAGAGGGGGAAGGGAATTCACATAAACTGTAGATTTTCAGAAGTGTTCTGTAGACAAATAAAACTCAATAAGCTTGTCAGATTAACATTTCATGTTAAACAAAATAATAACCTGTCATATGATTTTAAACAACTTCTTTTTTCTATTTTTTTTCTCCTTTTTCCTCTTGTTTTTTCTTTTTTCTGGGTTTCAGAAGAGTAATGTGAGGGTGTAAGCTCAGTACCACAGCTGCATTTCTCAAACTCAGAGGAAACATTTAAAAACCTTCATCTCCTTGGTCCTTGCCAGATGTTGATTCTGACAGAAGTGAAAGTATGAAGTTTTTACAAAACCTCAGAATGAGTGAAATGTAGCTAATGCAAAACACATAAATAAATGAAAATAAAATCCCTAAATCTGTATCTCTGGAAAATTACTGCATACAGGTAACATTTCCTGACCCTATAGAAATAGATGTATTAAATTAAAATAAATGGGGCAAAAACCACAATATACCCAATTTATTTTTGCCTGCTTTGGATATTTGGAGGTCTAAACCTCATGCCCTAAGTAACCAAGGTAGGGCATCACCATCCTCTCTGCTAACCACCAGTAACTGATTTCTCTCAAAGCAGCTCTATCCAGTCTCTTATAAATATTTAAGACTCTGTTGATAGTAAAAGCTCATGTTGGAATTCCTCTAGTCAGAGAAAGAACGAAGCTCATAAAATCTCAGGGTTCATTTGAGGTAACCTGTCTACAAACTTGTTTTTTCATAAGAAATTCTCTTTCATGAGCTGCCTCAATTTCAGACCACTAAAACTGTAATTAATTGTAATGGAGTGACTAGACCTCATTTGCCTGATGAGTGCACATTCCACCTGGTGCCCATTCGTATACTAAGGCTTGCTGCTGTGCTCAAACATGATCATATGTGTTGGCAGTTGAGAGATATGGGTTCATTTCTGCTTATATATAATCTTGATGTTTGTTTCAGCACCTGTGCCTCAGTTACTCCTGACTGTAAAAAAGCTGAGGAGGAAACAAAACAAAAGAAAAGAAAACAAAGCAAAAAAAAAAAAAAAAAAAAGGTATGAAATTCTCTTTCATGGTTTTTGTTTGTTTGCTTGCTCTTTTTTTGTTGTTGTTGTTTGTTTGTTTATTTGGTCTGGCTATTGCCTTTAGGAAATTAGGTTCTTAGTCTATTCATATTGATTTTAATGGCAAACTTCCAACTAAATCTATTGGTTGAAGATCACATCTTAACAAGTGTGATTCTTTGAGTTTGTTCTTGGTATAGCAAATAGTTTCCATTATATTGTAGTCTTTGTTCATGGCGATATTCAGGTTATAGTCAATATAGCATTAAATGAAACTCAGTAAATGTTTAACTACATTCAGAGAGACTCAGCAAGATTTTAGTATTAAAACACTATCACAGAAACAGTGCATATTTTTACATGAAAGAGAAATGAGATAGAGAACTATTTTTTGAAAGGGGACCTAAAATCCTCAGTCTCTCTTGTCTATAAATTGCATTCATAATTGACAGCTCATTAACAACTCATTACAGATACTGAATATTACACAAACAGACGCAGTTCAGCAAAGGACACAAAAACCGAATTCATGAAAAGGAAAATAGGGTGATATTTTTCAGTTGAGGAGTATGACTTCATTAATAGCATTCGAGTTCTTTTATCTGCATTTAAATTGCCATAAACAGATCTAGTGATAACAGCCACTTCTCAGTACCGATGAAAAACATCCATGTTTTATGTGGATAATAAACCAGCTGTATAACCAAGCAGTGCCTCCTTTCCACAGACTAACATGTTTAGAAATAATTAATCAAATTCCACTAAGGTGAGTGAAAACAAGACAGGAATTCAGTAACTGGTTTTGTATCAGTTTTGGAATGAGCTCAGAATCCACTGTAATGCAGCCTAGGAAATACTTTGTTACTGATTTGTAACTCTAACATTTCTCAGAAAGTTACAGTGATACCCAGCACACTGCTGCTGTTTCTGAATGCAGATGAGAAATCCAAGCAAATGACCAACAAAAAGAAAGAAGTAAGAGAACAAGGCTGCCATTCAACATGATTCTGAATTCAATTATCCATCAACTGCCTTTTAATTGTTCAATTTCACATCATTTGTTATTTTTTAGGTCCAGCAGATCAGATATGTAGTGATAGCTCCAGGGGATGAAGTATAACCCACCTTCCCCATATTCTAGTATCATTTCAAATGAGACACTGGTACAGAACATATACTGGCAGCCTCAAATTAAACAGTTCCATGATCAGAACAATGGAATCAAGAACTCCTGTTCCTTAGGAACATGAATACTTCTGATTCAAAAATCATTTGATATAAGCATGTTCTTTTTCTGCAGTAAAAATCCAGGAATTAGCATAGAAAACGCTGTGTGAATAGAAAATTGTATACGCCTATCTACAAGTTAAGGAATTAGAAACTTGAGAATTATGTATGTTTTATGTCTCAGATATTCTTTTTATTTCATAATGACAAAATTTATTTGTACAACAGAAATTAAGAGCTGATATATTTCTTTTTGTTCCTTACCTCAAGAAATCTTGTTGGCCAAAATCTCCACTGTGCCATATTTCATAGTTTGAGCTATCCAGACAGAGTACTGCAGCTGCTTGAGGAAGCAGAATGGACAGAATTTTTTATGTATCAATTTCTGAATGGATTTAAATTCCTAGGAAGATGATTCTCCTAGATTTGAAGAGTCTGTCAGATTTTCACTCTATAACTCTGTACTATAGCACAGAAGGCCAAAACTATTCTGGGCTGCATCAGAAGAGGAGTGGACAGCAGGGAGAGGGAGGTGATTGTCCCCCTCTGCTCCGTGCTCATGAGACCCCATCTGGAGCACTGCACCCAGGCCTGGGCCCCCAGCACAGGAAGGATATAAGGATATAGGGCTGTTGGAGTAGGTCCAGAGGAGGCCACAAAGATGGTCAGAGGGCTGGAGCACCTCTCCTACAAAGACAGGCTGAGGGAGTTGGGCTTGTTCATTCTAGAGAAGAGAAGGCTGCAGGGAGACCTCAATGCACCCTTCCAGTACTTGAAGAAAGCATATAAATGAGAGGGAAATAAACCTTTTTCAGAGAATGATAATAATAGGACAAGGAGGAACAGTTTTAAGCCAAAAGAGGGGAGATTTAAGTTAGATGTTAGGTAGAATTTTTTCACCAAAGGGATGGTGAGGTGCAGCATAGGCTGCCCTGAGAAGCTGTGGTTGTCCTGTCCCTTGTGGTGTTCAGGGTCAGGTTGGATGCGGCCCTGGGCAGCTTGAGCTGCTGGGTGACTGCTTTGCCCACAGCAGAGAGTTGGAACTGGGTGGGCTTTAAGGTCCCTTCCAGCTCAAGCCATTCTAAGAAGATTCTACAATTGTCAGAAACAAATGGCAAGAGTTATAATTAAGCATTGTCATGTTAAAACTGGAAAAATTAATACCCATTCATAGGTTTCTGGAAGGCTCTTTTGCCTTCCAAATGAGAGATAACAGGAACTCTCTAAAGCTTGTGTCTGGTTAAAAAAAATAAAAAAATAAAAAAAAAAAATCCTAAGAAAAGTAGGCAAACCATTGGGAAGCATTTAATTCTTTACTTTTAGCAATATTACATGCAAATACAAGTGAAGGATGAAATGTTTTTGTAAATGTATAAATACTGTTTCACACTGAGACTTTGAGATCTTTCTAATTGTAATGTATGTAACGAAGAATTCACTTAAGACTTTTACCAGTCTTAAATCTATGATTCGTGCATATACTGACAAAATTAGATTAAATATATCTCTGCCATTTTATCAGATTAACCAAACAAAAGATAGAGAGGTTCAAAGCTGAAAGACTACAAGATGAGCTAAAACCAATGTCAACAATATTTAATTTGTTTATAATTGTATAATAACTTAATACATGTTATTTTTCTAGGTCACTTTAAAAAAGGGAGTTAAAGAGCCAATGTCAACAAAATTTGTTTTGATTATGATGATACAACTACCTACATGAAGGCTCCAAAATCATTACTGTTGTCTGTGCATGTGCACCTATTTCAGTAAAAATCACATTATATTGCAGTCCCATGTCATAACATTAACTGCTAACGAATCACAGATTGAAAACTGTAGAAGACCATATATGCTACAATTCTGATGATCTTAAGACACACATGAAGAAAATTATTTTAATGCAGAAAATTGAAGAAAGAAGGAGAAGGAGAAGAAGAAGAAGGAGAAGGAGAAGAAGAAGGAGAAGAAGAAGAAGGTCCTGCTTTATGTACAATGCTCAAACTTCCTTTATTTTAATGAACCCTGAATGTCACATACTAAATGGTGTGAAAATGGAGAAAGTCAGAGGGAATTAAAGCTTTGATGAATGCCTCAGTCTGGCCATACAGTGAATTTGTAAAGTTTTAATTTTTCTCCACCAAGGTTCTCAACTGTAGATATTTATGAAATATGTGATATGGATTTGAAACTATCAGTTGAACATCCTTTAAAACTTCAGATCAGCCCAAAAAGATGTGAGAATACATGCATTTTTGTTGAAGCTCCCTGAAAAGAGCCACTGCAAAAAGTAGTATCGATCATTTTTAATAAAATGAGAACATTAATCTTTTGCCTTAATATTCCAAAATTCCTCTGCTCACTCTAAAACGTCTTTGCAAGCAGATCTCTGTGCAGACATTCATATTTTTCCAGTTAAGATTAGGTCAGCATTTCTGTTCCAAATTGCTGTCTCCAGTGTTAACTTGTAAGTCATTCTTATAAACATATATCAGGCTAAAGTTTAGAACAACAATTTCAGTCTAAAATTAACACAAGTCTTTTATCAAGTTTTTTTTAAAACTATTTTTCATTTTCAATGGGCAATTTTTTTATTTTATTTTTTTCTGATACCTACTATAACATACAAGAAATCATCAGGGGAAGAAAACTCAGATACTTTGTATTCTGAATAGAAATGACTCATTTTTCTGTACCTTTTCAAAGCTTTGCAAATCAGGAATACCCAAAGAAAAATTATTTTGATCAGCAATGAAACAAGTATGCCTTCAAACTCTTCACATCTAGCGTAGTGGCTTTTTTTCCAAGGCAGCTTATTGAAAATCATGTAGTCATTACCAGATGACATTAAATGGCTCTGTTATACACTAGGTCAAATTAATTATTCCTCCTGACTTTAGAAATCCGATGAACATCAGAACAAGGGGCAAATGTTAAATATGTATCTTGGTTTATGATTTTTATTATAGAGTGTTGATCATCCTATACTACAGTAGAACATAAAAATCTTTAATATTTTGCAGGTCAAAATATCTGAAGTTCTACCTTTATTTCTAAGTGCCACACTGTGTTGCAACAGCTGAATTGTAATTTTTTTTTTTAAAGCACATTATATTATGGAAAAAAAAATAAGAGAAAATATTATCCAGATATTTGTTCTAGACTTTATTTTAAATACTAGATAAATTATGTTTCAGTTACATTCAGTTTGATAATTGTATCTTTGGCATTAAGACTTTATTCTGAAATATTTTAAATCAGTGCAATTTTCTTATGTCATTGATTTTTTTAAAAGTTCACTTTTATGTCCAGTAACAAATACAGAATGTGACACATTACTTCACAAGACATTTTTGTGAAAGAAGGAGAGTGTAGGAAAGCACCTCCAAAACTACACAAGATCAGTGAAATTGTAAGTTAACAGAGTACAGATCCATCATAACAACTGCATCAAGGTGCACAGAAGCTATTACTTTATATCTTAAAGTATGCCAGAGGAAAAAAGAAATTAAATTAAATTAAAAGATAATCTGTTTCAACCCCATAAATAGTCAATTAGTTAATAAACCACATAAATGAGACAGGGAACTAAGTCAAGAATGTACTGAAACCCGTGAGGAAATATGATGTTAGATATCAAAATGTGAAGCCATGAATACTCTCTGCACCTACATCTTTTGGTAAGACTTCTAATTAGCTCACAATTGACTGTTAAAATAATTTGTTTCTACTAACTCCAGTGGGAAATGCATGTAGCAAGCATATGGAAATGGGAAGAAAAAGAAAAGAATAATTCTCAGAGTGCTATAAATTTTCAAAGAGTTTTTCAAAAAAATAAGGTTTTCAGGATTCAGGAAAAAAAATAATATATTTTCTTCCTACATTCCTGAAGGAAGAAGAGGCTTGGCTCCTCTCACTTATGTGTCATTGCAAAAGTGACATATTCATTCAGTTGACTTTAAACCACAAGCAAAACACATGGGCAATATTTTTGCTCATAAACAGATTTTTTCTGCTCTGCACAAGCAATCACCTCTCCCACAAGTCCCTGGCAACAAACATATCCCTCGCTAGCCTATGGAAAGATGTATTTTTCTAAATAACCACCCAGCAACTAGCAGCAAACTACATTCCTACAAGGCCTGAGTTGCTCTAGTGGATCTCCCCTTCTGTACTTTGTGTTATCACAAATAGACAAAACAAAAAAAAATTGCCAAAGGTAAACAATTGACAACACAATTTAAAAAGACAGAATAAAGAAGTAGTAAGTTAATATTCACCCTTCCTAATCTCACCAGTGGAAGTAACTCCACTGAAGACAGTTTATATTTTATTTACCTCATATTTATATCTCTTCATTCTAATCTCCCTCACACAAATACATTACAAACAGATGTGATAACTTTGAAGAGACACAGATTTGTTCTCTAATCAATCATTTTTTATTTGGAATCAGAATTTTCCCTGGTTATAATTATCTGATGTGATGCTGTTCTACTGGGAAAAAAAAAAAAGTAGCTAATGATATTTTCTTCACAAACACAGAATCTCTACTAGATATTTTTAAGGAAATGAGTTTTGATCATCAGTCTATATGATGACCACAAAGCTTTACATGTTTATTTTCATAAATTTATTCTCAACAGCACTGTATTTTATTAGTGCAATGCCATGACTGAATTAGTGATCTTTATTGAAAGACATTAACAGCAAAGCACTTAATGATATTTTTTAATGCACTTAGAATGATTAAAGGATTTATTCTGTATTAGTTTCAATTAACCTGAGAAATTCAGTTCTTCAGGACACAATTAAGTTCCTGTACCAAGAGTCTTGCAGAAGAAATTATCTTTGAGGAGTTAGTGATCTTAAGCAAGCCAGATCTGTGATAGTGGACACTGTATTTGTATACTCAAGGCTTGAGAGACTTGTATGTTAGTGTGAGTGACCTCAGTGTAAACCTTTGCATGTATAAATGCAGTGGAATACCATGGATGTGCACTGTTTCTGGGTACAGGTCATAGATACTTGCAGCTAGATATGTTCTGGTGGGAAGTAAGAAAGACAACACTCTTATCCATCAAGGCAAGATATATGGTCTTTCTACATCAGATAGAAGCAGCCACTGTATGGGGGGAAAGTGAACATCTCCACAGATAGGAATCCTGAACAGCATGCCATGGCTATGCATCTCTCAATGCTGCATGATAGTGAATTTCCCATCATCTGAAGGAACATTATATTTGCTTCCTATCTACATCTCTCTTCCTGCTTTATACCACATTCTACTTGTTGTTGTTCCTTTCTTGTTGAGATCCAGATGAACTACACACCTTTTTGTCCTGATGCAGAACAGTACCTATGGAACTTGAAAGTAATATTAATCAAAAACTAAAAAAAATAATGGACAGTTTTCAAATACTTGCAATAAGCCTCCAAGTTTGGAAGCCATTCAAAGACATCTATCATGACCTGTCTGGGCAGCCTATAGCACATAGGATTTGACTACAGGATATTAACCACACCCGTGGGGAAGACTGTGATTAAAGAAGGAAGTGGTTGTCCTGATTCATTATTTGAACAGGATAGTAAATTCCCAGGTCCCTGCTGGAGTGACAGGGAAGGGAAGGAAAAAGAAAGAAAGGGAAGGAAATTGGGTAACAGAAGATAGATACATCAGATATTCATCAGGTCTTACAACTTCCTTTGAGGAGAACCTGGGCCAAGGTTTTTGAAAGAAACTGAGTCCTATCTTTCCTAGTATTCTAATTTTCTAACATGTACAAGATATTATTACACGTGAAAAAAATTGTATGACAGATGTGGGATTTAGATGCAAATTTTACACAGTTTCAGAATATGAAGGTTCAAGACCCTTTTTCCAAAATCACACTTGTATTTAGGAAAATGTCTTTTATTTCCTGATAAAGTGCTGTGAAACTCAGGAATACAGAGGCTAATGGTGGACAATACTTCTCCATGGTCTTCAGGAAAGGATCTTCAAACAAGTGCCATTGTCTAAAATCTGGCATCAGGTCAGAACTTTGCCCTGCCTCATACAGTTTCCAGAGAAACTTTCAGGAGGTCTTTTGTCTGAGAAAACACTGAGCACATGCAGAATGTCTGGAAGAGAATCTACAATCCTATTATAATGCACAGTCAGGTGCATAATACAAGACACCTTTAATTTTAATTTATTAAAGGCCAAGGAATCACCCCAGAAATGTATGTGTGCGCATGCATGGCAGTTTGTTTGAATACCCTCAGTGTTCAGAGATTTTTGGATTTAGTAGCTGATGATTCAGCCAAACCTGATATATATTCCAATAAATTAAGTGGCTCCGATGGATGCATTGCATTATCCAGTCATGCACACATAAGAGAAAACTCTTAAAGCAGCTTCAACATCAAGGAACTCCTCTGTAAGAGCTCTTACAATTTGACACCTAAAACTACGATAAAGGTCATAAAACAGATCTGCAGAAATGAGTTTCACCCATTTATTACTCCCATAAGTACCTGATTTTTTGCTATTCCATGTCATTATTTGTATTTCAAGATCTGCATCCCTTCCTCTCTATTAAGGTCATAGGGCTGTAATTCTAGAGAGACCATAGATCACTTTCTTCTGAAGCTGCTAATTTTTTTTCAGATTAAGCATTAATCATAAACTCTAAATTTTATTTCAAGGTAAAATATGTTTCCAAGTTTTTCACACCTCACTTCATCCCTTGAAAGGAAACAAAAATGTGTTATCTAGTATATAAATCCTGGAACAAGAGATACACCAATGAACCTGAAATAGTACTAAATATGAGTTTCTACCCCCGCAAGTTCCAGCTTAAACACTCACTTACAATGCATTTCTTAAGAAAATTTAAATTAAAAAAAAGTCCAATTCTGGATTCAGGGAAACAAGCTATATAGTCCAAAGTTAACAAAATAAGAACAAATTTTTGTTCAGTCACAATCAAAAATAAGGGAATCTTTCAACAATCATAGTCAAAAATAAACGTTCCTTTGAACTACAGACATGAAAGAAAGACTGGGGTGAAGAGGTTTGTCTTTTCTTTCCCATAATTTCCATTTTGTATTGTTCCTGCAGACTCCTGCTAACCTGAAACTATTCCAATGCTTGTTTTTTCTAATGTTCAGAGATGTTAATAAGTGCTCAACACACCTCTCTGTTCTTCCTGCTTATTGACAAAAAAAAAAAAAAAAAGAAAAGAAAAGATGGCCTTGCTTTTCATTTCAAATGATAGCGTCTGCCTCGATCTGGTAAAACAGGTGACTTGACACCTCCCTGGTCTATACACTCACTTTTGCCTGTAGGGCCAGTGTCTGATTTCAAGAGTGCTCTATTAGTTAGGAACATGTAATCAATACTAGCTGCAAGGCATTTACAGGTCATGCTTCAAAGAAAATTGCTAGGAAAATAATGTCCTTAAAGAAATCTAAACATATCATTATCAAGGCTATTGCAAATTACATTTCTTTAAAAATAATTAAAATTATGTGAGAAGAAATTCAGTTGTTAAGAAAAAAACTACATGTGGTTATATATATACCGAATATTTCTTTCAAAGCACTGATCCAAGAAATGCTAGTTCTGGATTACTTGTTTTGCACATCAGCTGCTGGCAGGAAGTAAAAAATGCTAGCATTTTGCAAATTTTTAAGTAAATATTTGCTCTTTTTTGGATTGCTTAAATTAAAAGAAAGTATTTACAGGAGACAATGAGCCTGCATTCTTAAAATAAAAGAACTGTAAGATTAGTTGTAACTACAGATAAGCTGTACTGAAGTGCCTTTTCATACCTCTCAAGCATACTTTCCTGAGAAGAGGTTTGTTACCTTTAACTTTCTATGGATAGAGCCATATAGTCCCACCACTCTAAGACTAGAAATCCTGGTGAAGACATCTCATTTACTGCTCACGTTCAACTGACAGACACACATCTGTGTTTGTCCTCAATAAACCTTGTCTTCCAAGTCTATGACAGCAGATGAATTGAAGTGACCCTGATCCAGCTTGTCCAAATCAAAACATTACTCAAACACAGAGAAAAGAGCTTAAAAAAAATGAAAGGCTCTTACCTCAGCTTTTGACTTCCCATTTGAACCTTGATAAATTCAGCTTTACTCTGCTACTTCTATCTCCAGGCTATGCGGGGATAGGTGAGACAGGTTGTTCTGTTTCAACTTGCCTATGTACCCCTCAATCAGTCGTCATGTCTTGCCTGTGCTGACAGCCCAATTAACCACTCTTATTCCCTTGAATCAGTGTCTGAAAAGCTATAATGTCCTGCTTGGGGATGGAAAGAGTAAACTTGCCCACCAATTTGGTATCTGGCAGAGGCAATTTCCAATTCAGAGCCTCTTTATTAGTTCCCACAAAGACTTTGGACAATATCTTCAGACTCTTTCATTGTTTTATTTCATGTTTGTTTCCCTTTTCAGTCAGACAAGACAGCAACAGTTAGGGAAGGTGAGGTGCGTATGATAATTGTTAATAATATGCATAGCTCCCACATAATCCAAAGTAGTAGAAAGCAGACATCAATAGAGGCAACAGCCTCACTCCCACATTGTTTCATGGTTTAATTGGTCACAAAAAAACTTGATTTCTTGTTCTTCAGTGTCTTGAAATATACTATATTCATTACTATATAATATTAGTAGGATGTTTGAAGTGCAGCCACTTTTGGATCAGCCCACGCTATATGCATGCTTTCTGTGAATCCAATAGCAATAGCCGTATCTAATAGATTTTACAGGATTAGCTTTTCCATTAAATAAACAGCAAATTGTTTCCAAATTTAGCTGGACCTGGTCTACTTTCAAGATAGTCCCTCTTAGGCAAGAACAAGTGGAATCTATCCCTACCTATCCAAGCCTCTGAGCTTCAGCTGCTTTGAGCACCACTTCACTCTTCTTATTGTGTTACACCCAGTAGATTTCATCTGCTGAGTCTGCAGAAGTTTCCCAAGGGAAGTACCAAGATGCTCATGCAAGTACTGTTTTAAAATGTGCTGGAGAAAGCGTCTTAGAATACAATGTGAAGAATTAACTCTTAAACGGATGATGGACAAGGAAATCAAATATGATCCATTTTACACTCAGCACTTCTTACTCTGTTCGGGGAAATAAGAGCAGGTAACTTAACATAGTAAACTTTGGTGTTATTGCATTACAAGTTATGGCCACTGAGAACTTGTTATGTCCACAAATCTAAAATACCCTCCCTTTCTGTGTATTTGCTGTCCTGTAAGTGCTAAATTATAGTTCACAGCCAGCAGAGGTCTAGGACTATCCAGTGGTGCAAGCTTTCAGTTTCCTTGCTTTCATATGTTTGTATCAGATGCAATGAATTTGGCTACTGTGAAACTAGGCTAAGCACATATTAAGATGTTTAGAGAATATGCATCATCCTAAGAATATAAAAAGCAATGAATGTCTCAGTGCATGGCAAGCTGCAGTTACTTTTGCTATATAAGCAGAGTTAATAAACTGTTATGAAATGTGTTTAAAGGCTGATTTGAAGCAAAACATTCTTACTGCACTGTAGCATTAGGCTACCACATGCCACTACATGAGCTTTCTATCATCCTAGAACCATCTGCAGATTTAAGAGTCCAGAGCTTCTGGGAACACCCTTTTCTAGCAGGAAGGCACCACCACTGCAAGCATCAGAGCTGGCTGACAAGGAATCCTATCTGCGTGTATTCAATTAGGAATGTGGCATTACATTGGCTGCCATTAAGAGATATTCTGACTAAGACTCCCACCAGAGATCACTGCTCGGGATTTCAATAATAAGGACATTATACCTGCTCTCCTTTGTAATACCTTGGTCAAATCTGGAAGTATGACAGGTGCCTACATGTAGTGCACCATCCTCATCTGAGCAGCTTGCTTTGTTGAAGATGAAGCACTACAGTAACATCAGTCTCCCCACTAACACTTCTGACAGAAAACAACCACAGGGCTTATTACTACACTATTTGGGCAGCTTTGATGTTGTGCTTTGGACATTTTATTCTACTTCCAGTTAAACAGAATGGTGCCATATATTTGATGTTCAGTGAGAGAAAGGAAAAACTTTACAGAAGCTAACACTTGCTAATTCCACTTTACAGTGAAGAAAGCTTAGTTGTATGATTGTGTCATGGTTTTATGATTTTCGGTTATTGGTACTCCACATCATAACATCATGTAGTGAATGTACCTGGTTCTCAGAAGAGAAGGACTACTACAGTCCCCATGGCACTTTGCTCCTCTGTTACCATTTTCCAG
>NC_034411.1:53222458-53344308 GCF_002078875.1 Numida meleagris
TAGAGTAAGGCCTACCTTGATTTTGGGACATTCTCTCTCTCTGTATTGGATTTATCAGCTTAAATTGTAATTATATTGTATAATAGTGTGTTGTTTGGCATTCTGATATCTTAGTAAATTAGTTTGTTTCTCCTCAGATTGTTGCCGCTGTTCTTTGCTCTCAGGGCCATCTCCTTCCCCTTTTCCCCTTTTCCTGGGGCGTGGGCCTGTGGGTCTCCCATCCCCTTTGTCATGGAATCGGGCCTAACGCCCGTAAACCGCTGACAGATTGTAAAATTAGTCACTAATAATAATAACAATCATCACCATCATCTCACTGCTGTAGTTTAGCTGCTAGTGCAACTCCTAAAGGCAATTGCACTGGGACAGTAGGCTAAATAATTTCTGCCTTTTGATGTAAGGTTTTCCAAAATCCACATATAGTACCTGTCTACTTTTCTAACTAAACAGTCTTCACTAGGAGAAACAGATGATGTGGAAACTGGAAGCAGATTCAACAGTGGCTGTGAAGGGAAAAATACATCCTATGGTTAAACAAAATATCACTTCTGTAACTATACAATGAACATAATTTTTAACTATTAACAGGTGCTACCAATATTCAAGTGCAGTGAGAACTTGCAACCATACTAAAACCTGTTTTCTTGAGTCTGGACTAAAAAAATAAAATAAGTTATATTGCCTTTATAAAGTATTTGAAAACACTATGATATTATAAGCATTATGAGTGTGAAGGAGATGAGGTGGAATATATATATTAGTAACTGATAAGTGACTGAGTCCTTTCAACTAAGTATCATAGCAAGACTTACTGCAGCTTGTAGATGGTTCCTTGCCCTTCTGTTTAAGAGACAGACATTCCCAGCAAGCTATTCAGTTCCTTTCCTGCATAAATCACAGAAGAGAAAACAGCAAAATACTACCAAAAAAAAAACAACAACCTATTTACACAACATTTTCATTTTGCCAAACAAGGAAAGTTCACAACTGTCTCTAAACATACTTGAGCTTCTCTAAGCATCTTGACTTATTGATGGCTATTATGAGGTTATATCTATACCATTAAACTGAACATTACGTGGCCCAGTACCTGGCCCTGAAATCAATGTCGTATTCTGGCCTCTTTCTGTCTGTATCATCTTTGAACAGTCCATGCTTTCCACTAACTCCCAGTCCTGTCTCCAGAAGTAACGTTAGAGAGCACGTGTATGAACATGGAATCCAAAAGGATTTTTTTCTGACAATGTCTCTACGCAGAATATTTTCTTCCAGTGCCTGGACCCAAGTCCTAATACCTTTTAGTGTAATGCAGTAAGTCTAGCCTGAAAGTATGAGGTTTGTTGTGTTTGTGCATTTAACACCAGCTCTCAGGCTTGAAACAGGGAAAAAATCCCATTAACATTGTCAGATTTTTTCCTTTATAAAGACTGTGACTTTCTAGTAACAACTGGACTGTTTTGTAAGAGGACACTTTGGAACATCATGAACATTAAATTCCTCAACTATTGATCAGCGCAAAGGGGCACTGGTCCCTTCTCTAAACAGACACTGGAATAAAATAAAATACCGACCTTCTCCTGGGGAATTTGTAAGTCCTTGAGCTGCCAAAAAATTATTGAGGCTTAGAAACAGTAGCTATCTAAGCTGATGTTCAGGAATAGTCTCATGGAGCTTCATTGTCTGGGTTGCCCTGCTGTTGTGATAACACCAGCAGATATTACAGAAGTGTTACCAATTACAATAAAAGGGAAACCCTCACCAGCAAAGCATCCCCCTATGAGTGCACTCACACTCTCAAGTAAAGAGCTGCACAGGCAGGCCACTGTAGCTGCCTCATCCATAATCAGTTTTAGAGATGAGATAATGGGTACCATATCTGTCACAAGGGGCACCAAGAGGTGGGATAAAAGTCTATTTAGCCTGTGATGACAGCCAATAAAGACTAGGTTTACCTCCCTATCTGCCTTGGAAATAACAAACTTTTGTCAGCCCAGTTTGTTCTGCCTCAGCCTTCACAAATATGGGAATGACAAATCTCCAGCTCAGATTCATAGCTTTTGTCAAGTATCTCACTTGGAGCTTTCTTCCCGGAAAGAATCGGCAGCAAAGCTCAGATGCTGGGCTCCTACCTTGTAGAGCTGCAATGGAGACAGATGGAGGAAAATACCTGGCTCTAGTCAAAGGATGAATATTTCTCTTTTTGGTGATGGTGAAAAGCAGTGAAAGTAGACACATGAATTTGTAATTAAGTTCTTCTGCTCACCACTTAACCTGTATAACTAGAGAAATGTAGGAACCTGTAGCAACTTGGTCATACTCATAAATTGGAACAGATTTTTGTGTGTTACCTGTATTTGCTCTCAATCACAAGATATGAAGATAGAACCTTGTCAGTAGGGGTGTATGGAGATCACAGTAGATGACACAACAGTCACTTCTGGATTTAAAATCTATGACTATTAATGAAAACAAGCATAACTGCTCTTTCATCATCTATCTCACAAACTACATAAACAGCTTGCCAAGAACTAATGGCCAGGCTATTTTCTGAAAGGGTTTATGAAGCTCACATGAAAACTGGAGGAAGGCTATCCATTTAAAAAATGGAAGTGATATTTTTCCAAAAATATTAACAATGCATTTATAACATATAATATTTATCACATATAACAACCATGTACCTGCTTTTGCAAAGAGAAAAATGCTACTAATAAGAGATTTTCCTAGCAAGCAAGGAAATAAGCATAGGAAAAAAAGTTTCTCAAGGATCAGTGAGAATGGGTGGTCCCTAAGGTATAATAGGCCAAGAGCAGCCCCAGAGCAGACTAAACCATGTCTTTGCTGATATGGACTGTCCCACAGCACCAATGCAGGATGAGAAGGGCAGGATGATCCCAATGACTGTTGATGATCTTACAACAAGCAGCTTGAGCTCAAGATTAAAGAAAATGCAAACAAGGAAAAAGACAGGCATGCTTACATAAATCAAAAGCTGAAGGCTGAGGGCCCAGCTGAAACAGAGCACCTGGACTGGAGAGAGGAGGAAAAGAGGGGGACACTTCCCCTGGAGAGGCTCTTCAGGGCCTTCCAGCCCTGCAAGGGATCTGAAGGCCCTCAAAGGAAAAGGCTGTGTGGCAAAATACTCTAAATTTAATCTAGTGTAAATTGAAGTGGGAAAGATTTTGAATTCGCCAAGCAAGCATTTATGGTGAAGACCTCAGATTTTCATGATTGTGATAATTTATTAAGGAATTGTAATTTTGAGATTGGCTGCTACTCACTTATGGACTCTGTGCTTATATTTTGCAGCTGACACAGTTCACTACAGCCAATGTTTTAAAGGTTTCGCAAGACAGCATGGAGTCCGGACTGAATTCTGCTTTGCATGTATTTGCAATGTTATTGTCAAACAAGATACTTCAAATCACTTATGATAAAGTATGTTGCAACATAATACTTGTTATCACCAGTTCAATACTATATGTTTAGGCCAGTATAACCCACACATGGCTCATTCGGTTGCTTATCCAGGATACAAGCAAGGTGGAATCATAGCTATTTGCCAAATGAAACGTGAAGAAAAGAACTTCAGCAGTGGTAAACAATACTAACACTTTAACAGAAAGATAATGAATGCTGTATTAGAGAGGTCATACTTATCACTGAGTTGAACTGTTGCATAAGTGTAAACTTTTGTCATAACAGGCAAAACATTATATCTCCTCGAAACACATCACAAGTCTGGTTCAAGATATTTCTAGTCTATTCTTTTTTCTTTCCTTTTTGCCTGACAGTCTGTATTAAAAGCTGAAGAACCATCCCCTAAAGTCTTTTCCTTTTACTACTAGATACAAAGAGGAAAATTAGCCCAAGGTCTAATATTTTTCAAGCTTTTAAATACTTTTTTATCTCAATTTAGAATGGGTACACATCATTTCTGTGACAATTCAGAAGTAAATGGTCATTTCAAACTCTGACTTTTCAGATCAGACCTGCTGGATAAAAATTTGTTGGGATGACATGGAATTCATTTGTAGTAGATGATAACTGAAACTGACAGAAGTAAGGATTCATTGACAAAAGAAAAGCAAATTCCAGAGATCCAAAAATCCTAAACATGGCAATGTGTCAAATAAAATGTCATTATTCATAGCTCATACACCTAATTGTTTTGTTCAGTGACAAAGAAATTAGCCAAAATGCAGTCAGACATCTGGACTGTTCCATTTCCAAATACTATATTCTCTTTTTTAAAAAACATTATCAGTCAGGAGAGAGAGAGCAGAATCGTGGTGCCAGAAACCAAACAATTGGTAAGGATCAGCCATAACACACAGGCAGCTCCTTCTCAAATTTGTGGCTTTATTTCTGTGGTCAGCATTCAAAGCATCAGACATGAAATTGATGGCTCCAAAGTCCTCACAATGCAGAACTTTCTGCAGTATTAAACTGAATGAGGAGGCATGATAGGGAAAACATAATCATTTCCTGTAACTGGACATCAACAAGGACAATTGTGTTCATCTATTAATTGTTAGAACAGAGAGAATAATTCAAACTGAAGTATTTGTTTGACAGATGTATTCTTTTACTAATTGCCTTCTTGAGAACTGTCATGGCCTCCTTAAACTCATTGCTTCAATGGGTAGACTGACCGTGAATAATTCTGTCCGTTCATATATTACTTTTCTATGGAAATTTGTATTATTTCTCTTCAGGTTTATTTATTGACTTAAGGCAAATGGAATGAGTGAGCAAAATCTTCTCATGTAAAATTTTTATGAATGAAAATTTTACACATGTATCATGAGACATACAAAGCATAGGAATTAGGGATCATCCATGACATTAAGCACACCCTTCTGAAACAGAGATAGCAGGGAACTAAAAAGTAACTTCAAGTTAGGAAAATAACCCATCTATCAGAAATAAACAGATAAATTTCATAGCACATAAGATACTGAATATTGCCAAAAATATTAGAAATTTTCTTATTTTTTCAGCCTGTGTACCTACTCATTTCACTGTTCTCAAAGAATATTCAGTTTTCCCTTTCTGTTTTGATGGAATTGCCACCACAGCAGCTGCAGTGGGAGAAAAAAAAATAAACTAGACTGTTCTAAAAACAGTTTTATGAATGAAACAGTGGAAAAATCAGTCAGGACTGGTCAAGTACTTCCTAATTTGCTCACTTAACCATATCACTGCAAGAATAGATATTTCAGTAGTAGTATCATCGATACTGTTGGCCACTTCCAAATGAATGACATAGCTGAACCCCAAAAAAGCATCATACAGCTAAAAGATGTATACTGTTTACCATGTTGACGCTATAAGCTGAAAGCATACTTCAATACGTCCTCATGAAATTTTAGAGCAAAATGTTATTTCTGCTTCTGTATTGACCAGTGATATGCTCACCAATATACACTAATTGCACTGCCGAAGGTTAAAAATAATGTGTGAGTAACAAGCTGCTTCTGTCAGTACTTATCTATAACTGTAACATTCATAACAGACTGAGATCATTAAATCAGCTGTGGGATAATGAAGGAGGGGACTGTAGTCTATTCTGCAATGACAAATCAAGAGAGAATATTTGAATAAGACTTCATCCAATGGCTTCAAGAAAAGATATGATTAGAAGTAGTGAGAAGAACATAAATATTTCATGCAAGTGCCTGGTTGACAACAGAGAAACCAGCAGGAAGCATCTTAATCTAATAGACCCCCACCCCCTCTGCTTGACAAGTAGATGATGACTAATAGAAAAGATTTCTTGAAACTTTAGCATGGACTGCTATTATATATTTCAAGGTATTTATTATGGCAGCACCTGCTTGCGCCACCAGAGTCTGAGTGAATGTCAGCCTTTCCTAGCTCATAAGGCTTTTATAATGACCATAAAAAGAGGTTGCAGGCTCAAACTTGGTTAACAAGGATTTCAGAGGGTAATTTTCATGAGTACAAAGGGCATTCTGATGTCGGTAGATTTTGGTAAGAGCTGCACACACCTGTGTCCTTTTTACATCTGCATATCTCTGAGCTGTTTTTCCCTCAAGGATTTCTTGGATGCTTTAGTTTATTTAAAGTATAATGATAACAAACAAGCAAGCAAGAGAAAAGAAATAAAATCTATTTTTTTCTTTTTTTCTGACATTTTGTTTTCATAGACACACTCTGTTTGTATTTTTAATAACCTCACTGTGCTCTTCACTTTCTTGTTTCTAGAACAAGAATCGAATTAATACACGAATAAAGTTCAGTTTGAAAATGGAGACAAGATGCTGGCTGAAAAAATATTCTGATAACTTGGAAGTAAGTCAGTAGAAGTGCAGTGACTAGTGTTGAGTAAATAGTGCCTGCATTAACTGCATGGGCACACACAGCATAGCAGCAAGAATACTGTAAAAGCTGGTGTTTAAAGCAGAAAACCAAAAATTTGTGGCAAAAGCATGTGATCTGTGAAAGCAGAGTATATAAGTTGGTGCAAGCTGAAATGGTCTGTGACTATCTTTGGTCTATAATTTCTTTGCATGGAAATATGAAAAGAAACCTGAATCTAGACACTGATTTGAGAACTAGAAAGTAATCTTCCATCTCACAACATAGAATTAATTTTCTGTTGATATACAGAAAGCAAAAAATGTTTAAATTTTTAAATACAGAGCTAAAAGGATTTAATTTTCTTTTCTGAAATGGATTTATGGTTTCATATAAAGCAAAATGAAGTTTACTATAAAGGAATAATTTTGCTTTTCTAATGTCATATTACTCTTTTGTACGTGTTCTTTATTTTAAGAAAGATTGAGTTCCATTTGTGGAATGCTAATATTTACATATATCAATTATATATTTAATGCACAACCAGTGATCAGATTCATCAGAGCCCAGATAGAATTTGGAATACTTACTGGGAACAGGTTTTTAGCCAGCACCTACGCTTATCTTCCCCAGAAGAATTCAGAGAGAAGAGAGGGTTATGTTTAGAGTTCATTACCTCAGAGGTACACCAGGTACTTCCATGCAGTATATATGACATTAAGGAAGTTCAGCAATAACAATGTGATACTAAGCAGATATTTCTTACTTGATATAAAGACTATATTCCTACATTTAATCCTGGTAAAACAAGAGTATTTAGAGGCTCCTTCATGAGGGTGGGCTTACTAGTGTGTGGCTTGAGGTAAACCAGAGTATAAGATTTTACTACCTAAATAAAGCAGGCATACAATGGTTAAAAAGGATGAGACAGGGTTAGAAATTTATCTTCTATCTGAGAGGGATTTTGAAAGTACCGTTCATGACAAGTAGGTCTGTCACTTTCTTTAGCTACTTGTCTGACTGTCACAATCTGAAGCTGCACAGCACATACTTTGGTGTCTCTGAGAAGTGTGTACATCTGAGCTTCCCCACTTGCTCTCTGTGATCCAGAAAAAGGACACCTGGGAGAAAACTCTGGCAAGCAGTAACCTCCCCCCTCAGACAAGGGAATTATGGTCGAGAAAGTCCAATCAACCAAACTTTCTCATATTGTCCTGCTCTTAGAAGCAACTTGAGGAAAAAAAGTATCTTACAATTGAAGTAGACCTGTAGGTTAACAGGTATTTCAGAAATAGAACAGTCTGTTCCAGGTCAGAAGAAACAAAAGTGGCATATTTCCCATATGTACAAATGAAAAATTGTGAGATAGGATGAGAATGAGATTTAATATGCAGGTAAAATAGCTGGGGAACAGTATTGGGGAGCAGGTAATGCGCAAGCAAATAAGGATTTGAATGATGGGATCAAGTAATTTGTTTGTAGAAAGAAATAGCAAGTTAGTCTATTCTTCCTGGAACAACTCTCATCTCAGTGTGTATGCAACAGACAGAGTTGGAGTTTCCGCATTCTTCTACTGTCAAACAACATGACAGTAGAAACCCACCAGAAAAAGAAGAAGAAGAAAAAAAAAAGAACGAAAAGAAAAAGAAAACAACTTATCTTTTAGCTCTGGGGACAAAGCTGGGCTATGTATTGGACAGATTCTCTCCTCATTCATTGACAGTGTCAAAGACAAAGATGTCAAATGCCAGTACAAAAGCTAATAGGATTATAAAACTTTCTTCTATAACAGGAGAAAAGAAACTGAAGTTGAGATAGAAGAGAATAAACCCTTTAAAACTGTGACAATGGGTGGCTGTAACTACTTTTATATAAACCATCCACACACCATGTCAAAAATGAGGTGTGGAAAAGCAATTTTTCAGTTTTATGCAAGTTGAATAGTACTGGCAGCTTTAGCAAATGAATGAAGAAAACCTCATCCTAAGTAACACCTAAGGAATTTGATGAAAAATTGGATTGAACGTTAGGAACAGTGACTGAGCTGTAACTCTCATAACATTGTAGTACTGAGGGGGTGCTACCAAATAAGGAAATGTGCACATACTTTCTCCTTTTCTATCTTCATTAAACATGTTTTCTTAATCCTGAAGTCAGTTCCTGGGTCTGTCTTTGGAAATAACTCAGCCTGTGTGTATGCCCTGTTTCTTCTTCATAAGTGAGATTTTATTTTGTTGATCCCACACTAATTAATCATGAGGAAAGATTTGAGGGAGAAGCTTCTGGCTAACTTTACCAAATGCTTTTCAAGCATAATGACAGTATGAAAGAGATTTTGCAGGCAATCTCACTCAACAAAACAGACTAGCAAATAATTCCTGAAAGGCAATGGAGCAAACTTGAGGGAAGGGTGAGTAAGTAGAAGGAACTAATTTCTGATGGGGATGGTTGAAGAGGTTTCACAATCAGATCTTTTCAGAAAATGAAAATCCATAGCTAGTACCAGTGTTGGACCTCTCCAGAGATCAGAGCACAAGTACATTCTATGGGTAAAAAATTATGCTTCCTTTGTCTGCACTGGTAATTTGTTGGGTTTTGTTTTTGTTGTTTTTGCAACTGTCAGTCTGGAACGAAGGACAATAACTGCAGGAGGTGAGACTTTTGATAACTTGCTTCTGTTCTATTTCAGGTGGGAGCACATAACAGCAGTGAGCTGGTAGCTCAGAGACCTGCAAAAAATCTTTGTTCTCCATGGCTGCATCTTGAAGGCTATTAAGAGTGCTTGAAACAAGGATTTATGAGTGAGTTATGCAGAGATGACCACTTAACGCAGAGAAGCTCAAAAACCTGCCTTCCAGTTCAGAAATTGAAACTGAATCAGTCTGGAGCTTGGGGGTTTGGGTTGTTTTTTTTTCTGGTTTTTTTTGTTTGTTTTTTGTTTTGTTTGTTTGTTTTTAGGTGGGAAGAGTTGTTTGTTTCTTTCTTAAGTTTGTATGGTAATGTTATTTCATGTCACAACTGCTTAAAAGGAAAACAAAATCTCGGAAGTCAATGACAACAAAACTGATAGCCAAATTAAATTTAATATAGTAGGAAACAAAACAAAAGAAGAAGTCCTTCAGCCCTGAATAAAATCCAGTAGAAAATGAAAATCAGCTGATGAAAGAATAGAGTTATCCATTCTTAAAGTAGGAAAAGTTGGTAATTCAACTGCCAGAACAGGACAAAGTAAAACTGAAAGCATTTGTAGATAAGAGAACAGAACCTAACAGATATTTTCAGTAAGCCTAAAATCTCTGTTACCACTATAGTGCAAAGATAATGGTTTCTATCTCTACAATTCCTTGCAATGATTGTTTTGCCAATATATAGTATAAAAGAAACAAAGACTAATAATTGCTTTTCAGCATTGATGAAGCATGACAGGCATCAGCTGTTGGAAGGGGAATACCACTTCACTGCTGCATTTGATAGTACCAGACTGCATACAGTTTATATTGTTTGCCTAAGGACCATAAAAGAAAGGACATCTGAAGGTCAGCATAAACAAACTGTTTATGTCTCTCTAGTTAAAATATATTCAGATACTTTTAATTCCTGAGATAATTTAAAAATGCAAAGAATAATGTTACAAATGATAAAATGGATAGATCTAGTCTCTAGTCCAAATGAAGTTCAGAAAAGCCTGAGTTCTTCCAGGAAGAAGCATCTCAGAACTTTTCATCCATTAGTTTCTTAAGCACCAATTTCTTTTTGAATTCAAAAAGGTCTTTAAAGTATGCTGACAGAATCACAGAATCACAGAATTTTGGAGGTTAGAAGGAAACTCTGAAGATCACCTAACCCAATACCTCCTTCTAAAGCAGGTTCCCTAAGAGTAGGTTGCACAGCAAAGCATCTGGGAAGATTTTTAATATCTCCAGAGGAGATTCCACACCTTCTCTGGGCAGCTTGTTCCAGTGCTCTGTCACCTTCACAGTAAAGTTCTTTTTCATGTTCAGGTAGAATTTCCCGTGTTCCAGTTTGTGGTTACAGACCAAAGACTTGCTAAATGACTCAGAACAATACTAGGCTACCAAAAATTTCACTCCTAAGTTGACAGTTGAACACAACACAAGGAAAAACTAGGTGATATTCTGAGAAAAGTATAATGTTTTCCCAAGACTTTAATTCACCACTGAACCTGTAAAAATGTTTGTTGTTTTTTTTTTCACTCTGTAAAAATATTTTGAGACTAATTAATACAATGGTTCTTCAGGAACAGTGCTAGTGATGCTTAAGTCCATTTTTACGTGTGAAAAGACTGGTCAGCTCCAGTACTTTCTGACAGCTTCTTACTTATGGATGTAAGGGATATAGAAAATGAAATATCACCCCAGAAATTTTCTCTCCCAATTAAGACTTGAAACACGTCGGTGGATTAGTGGGGGAAAATTTACATCAAGTTTTCTTGAACAATAGTTCATCCACAGATAACTTCAGTACCCAAGGCTATCATGGCAAAAGTTTTCATCATTGTGTTACCCTTCATAAAATCCTAAAATAGTACATTCTTAGGCAATGTGAGTTCATATAAATCTATGAAAGATAAATCAATGAGCAAAATAATGTCACCAGGTACTAGGAGAACAGCACAAATAGAATACATAAAGCAATTAATGTTCAATACTTTCTCCCATACAAACTTTTTGAAGAATATAACTTTTTTAACCAGTATCTATCAAGAAAATCATCTTTTAAGATAAACATACTCCTTTTTTGACACAGGGTAATCTATTTATATCCAATGTTTATCTTCTCTAGGATTTCTCTTTTAGTATAATACTTTGAAAGTATACGTTCTTCACTATCATCCAATATCCAACAAGCAATAGTTAGGATTCATTTAATTAGGTGGTTTGGTCATGCAGAGATACGTATATGATTTTCATTTTTTCTTAATAGAATCATAGAATGGTTTAGGTTGGAAGGAACCTTTAAGATCATCAGTTTCAACCCCCCTGCTATAGGCAGGGACACCTCCCTCTAGACCAGGTTGCTCAAAGCCCCATCCAACTTGGCCTTGAATGCTTCCAGGGAGGGGGCATCCACGACCTCTCCAGGCAACTTGTTCCAGTGTCTCACCACTCTCACAGTAATGAATTTCTTCCTGATATCTAGTCTAAATTGACCCTCTTCCAATTTAAAAGCATTTCCCCTTGTCCTGTCACTACATACCTTCGTAAAAAGTCCCTCCCCAGCTTTCCCGTAGGCCCCCTTCAGGTACTGGAAGGCCACTACAAGGTCTCCTCGGAGCCTTCTCCTTTCCAGGCTGTATAGCCCCAGCTCTCTCAGCCTGTCCTCACAGGGGAGGTGCTTCAGCCCTCTGATCATCTTTGTGGCCCTCCTCTGGACCTGTTCCAACAACTTCATGTCCTTCTTGTGTTGGGGGCTCCAGAACTGGATGTAGTACTCTTGCTTATTCCTCCTATCTAATGCCTCATTTCTGTGGATAAGTATAGGTGGACTTTAACATTAGAGGAAAAGAAAATAGCCACAGAATATTCCCATTCTTACTGCTGGTCACACTGTCCTTCCAAAATGCAGATCTTTTCTTTATTGTCATAATCTCCATTACAGATATAGCATAGACAGAATAATTACAATGTAAGTTTGGGAAAGTGTGTCCTTTTTGATTAGCATCTAGAGGGGGCACATTTTCTTCCTCTTGTTTTTGAACACTATATGCAGCTCTATCACATTCACTGCAGGAATTTCCCAGAGAATTTTCAAAAGAACTCTTCCTCTTGTAAACAGGCTGATTCCTTTGCAAGTATCTATTCCAGAAAAAGGTAAATGTATAAAACTTGAAGGTGGCTGTTATTGTGTACTGGTTGTACCTTTCACTTCACACCTTGTCTACACTAAGAATGTTTTTGGGTACGTTTCACACCTAGACTAGAGAACCCATTTTGACTTCCGTCAGCATTTTAGCACCATATTGATTAGAGCTGCATACACAGTTTTCAAAACACTGCTAGAATATAGATGGTAGCATAGATACTTTCTAAATCCAAACATTAAATTCAAGTTAACATTAGGAAGAAGGCAATTCCCACTTCCAAAACTTCCTAGCTAATAGAAGCTTACAGCAGCTCTATATACCATTGAGAATTTGTACATTTCAACCACTCATCCTTCGCTTTGCTTCCAATGTAATTATAGTGCATTATAAAACAATTCAGTGAGCAATGACCCTATGTTTTCTTCCTTGTTTAGTCTGGGAGGTTGTGAAAGTAAATGAAGAGACTTCTGAAAAACAAAACATCTGAGAATTGATGACATTTTCTGTTGAATACTTTAGGAGACAAATCACAATTTCTTACTATTAATGCATGCAATTAACTATATTATTCCGTATCATTCTGTTAGTATCACTATCCTCAAAAAACTGCCACCAGGAACAAACAAAATTCAGAGATGCCACATTCAAATGGATTTGACATATACTTTTCATTTTCCAGGAGGACCCAGTACTCAGCTGAAGCCTTTCTTGATGCAGTACGCAGGCTTCAGCACCCTCTGTGGTCATGGCTCAGATAATCATCTCTTCTGCAAGTCTCTATCAGGATGAATAGTATATCAATGTTATTATCAGGAAAGGTTATTGCTGTCAATAAGCAATGAAATGCTTAAATCGGCTATATCGAGTTTAGGCACCACAAACCAAAGTCAGGCATGCATCATTGTACAAAAAATTTTGCTGAAGGAGAGAAAGAGTGCTACTAAGTTCCTATCAATCCGGTATGTCTATGTATGATTTAGTCACGTTTTGGGTTGCAGGTTACACTCCAGTTTCAAACTGCTGAGACCATATGAGACCAACCTCTTCAATGGCTTTGGCACTTAGAAAGAAATGTACCAAAATACACCCTTCCTGACACCTTACAAGCATGTAGAAAGAAAATATTAGTGATATAACTGATACTTACTACACCTTCTCATTAGAGGAAAATGACTGGTGCTTCAAGCTGCAACAGTGAATGTAGCAGATTTAAACTCCTTCTACCTCAAGTGTTCACAGCATTTGTAGCAGCAGCAATATCCTGGAGGCAGAAGCAGACTTTCAAAGGTAAAAGTCCTGAAGGACAGTCAGCAACTTCATCTGACTTTTGGGTGTCCATGGTATATGGCTTTGCATTCTTCTCTTTCTGAGGTTTATAGCTGTAAAATACAAGATGACCTTTGAATGGTAGTAGGCAAACATAGACAAACACAAAGACTGAATCCTGTCAGTACGTAAAAAGGACACTTCAGTGGAGCTTTTCTAGCAAGGCACAAATCAAGCACTGTGCTACTGAAGATTCTTGAGATATTCTTAAAACTGATAGGTTTTAATGGGACACTCTAAGGCTTCAAGGTCAATTTCCATCAGGCTGGGCCACCACCAGTGTAAGTTGCACTATGACACCAGTATAAATTCAGATTTTGTAATTACTAGTACTAATATCTGACATTCCTCATCTGTAAAAAGACACTCACTAGCTGTGTGTTTACACCACATGTTGCACATCAAAGGGAGCTTGCTGTGGGGACATACAAGCCCATGCTCAGAAGGGGGGGAAATCCAAAGCTTTAGGTGACCAGCGTCAGTGAATTCCACATCCTGTGCTAATAATCTCAGGCTCTCAACAGCTTTCATTATCTCAGTGCTTTATAAAGGCTCTCACATATCCTTCTTCCTTTCAGCTCTGGGCACAGGAGGGTAAGTTTGCACCTACCCACAGTGTACAGTGCAAACACTGTGTAGGAGGGCTTTATAGGAAGGATGATTTGCCATCCCCCATGTGGAGCAGACTGTGCTCATGAAAAAACAAATGACTTAAGGACATGATCATCCCGTATCTCAAGTGGTGGAAGAAATAAGAATCTGCTGGGAGGGACAGAGGGCAGCAGCTGTAAAGGCACTGATTGATCGATGTGGGAGGGTCTCCCATACAAAACTGACATTGATCTATCTTTTAATCTAACAGCACAACAACAAATCTTAAGGCAATCAATTTTAATGGTATTAATAGTTCCATTCAAATTATTCACTTTCTACCTTAATTTGGGAGGCTGGCTTCATATTTCCTCAGCAGATTTGTCAAATAACTATTGCTATTTCTCTGAGACCAGCTTTCCTTATTGCTTCATTTCTTTAGCACTCTCACTTCTTTAAAGTGTTAAATTTCCTCCCAGCACTGAATAATTACTAATTCATTCATTTGCTTCTTGTTGTGATAATATTTCTTCTTTCTATAAATCATTTCCATGTTAGCTTTTTTTCCTTTTGGCAAAGCACAGCCAACTTCAACATGTCTTAATCCAACACAAACTCCAATCAGTTTAGATAATCTTTGTCACTCCTGAGTCAAGGTTGGGCACAGGTCAGGACTCTCCATTCTAGTAATTGCCTTTACTTCATCTATAATTTGTTGTCTTGAATAAACCATCAGTTCTGCTTGTTTCTTTTTCCCCCTCCATTTTTTTTCCTCATCCAGCAGCTATGGGAATTAAAAGGAAATTTTTCTCTGGCAACAATAGACACTAAGTAAAATTTTTATCCCATTCCAGTGTTTTGAACTGGGTGAGAGGATGAAATGGAGCAGGGCTAGGAAGAAACACTTTGCGGGAGAAAGCAGTAACTTGAGCAGCAAGCTCACATAACTCATAGCCCTGCAAGCATATGATCATCTTCCACGGCTGCTTAAGTCTCTGGAATAAGTAAATAAATAATAAATAAATGAACAGAAGCCAAATTACTGTATTCCTGTAGCCAATAGCCACACAGTGATGCAGTAACATTAATTTCCATTTCAATTTGTTTCTAAGTAAGATATGAATGTAAATACATGTAAACACCATATGTATAAGTCATATATCCCTGCTATTAAGGGACTACATCTTCAGTTAAGGGATTACAGTTAATGGAATGCAATTAAGTAAATATATCTTTAGTTTCAAATAATTTCCTAATTTCAGAAAATTCAAATGCTTTTAGAAAAGTCATTTCTGTTTACTGTAAGTTTGGAGACTGATTTTTTTATTTTCACATACTCTTTCATAAGAGTATGTGAAAATACATAAGAGTATTCCTACTGACCACTTCCAGAGGCAGGCTCAGTACACTTTTCATCTGACACAGTGAGACAGATCTTACATCAAAGCGTGGGTCCTCTTTATAGAATCATAGAAACACAGAGTCATGGAATGGCTTGTGTTGGAAGGGACCTCAGGGGTCAGCAAGTTCAAATCCCCCTGCCACAGGCAGGGTTGCAAACTGCTAGATTGAGTACTAGGTCAGGTTGCCCAGGACCCCATCCAACCCTGGCCTTACATTAGCATAATACCTATAATTGGCTTATAGGCTGGTGGATTTAGAGATTTTTTGCCATGTACTTGCCACTCAGACATCCATATATGTTTCATAATTTTGATATTTAGCTCACCTAACTTATTATTTCTACAGTATCTGAAAAGATGACCCCACCTTGAAACAGCAGAGTTACCTTTCAGAAGTCTTCTCTTCTCTGTCTTTTGCAGACAGACAGTCTGGCCTTTTAAGGCTGAACTTCAGCTAGCTTGTCAAGGGTGTGGTCAGCTGTGTGAAAATCTCTTGTTGTGTCTATGGCTCATGTCCTTGCAAATAAATTAAATTCACAAGTTAACAGGACCATAGGTGTTCAAAGGGACCTCTAGAGATCATCTAGTCCAACCCCCTGCTAAAGCACCTTCCCTACAGCAGGTTACATAGGAAAGTGTCCAAGCAGGTTTTGAATGTCTCCAGAGAAGAAGACTTCACAACCTCTTTGTGCAATTTGTTCCAGTGCTCTGTCACCCTCAAAATAAAAAATTTCTTCCTCTTGTTCATATGGAACCTCCTGTGTTCTAGTTTGTCACTACTTCTTGTTCTGTTGCTGGACAAAGTTGAAAAGAGCCTGGACCCATCCACTTAACACTTGCCCTTTAGATATTTATAAGCATTGTTAAGATCTCCTCTCACTATTCCCTTCTCCGGGCTGAGCAGTCCCATCTCTCAGCCTTTGCTCATAAGGGAGATTCTCCAGGCTTCCAATCATCTATGGGGTCCTCCACTGGGCTCTCTCTAGCAGTTTCCAGTCTTTCTTGATTTGAAGGGCCCAGAACTGGATGCAGTATTCCAGATGTGGCTTAGCAAAAGTTCTCACAAACCTAACAACTGTATATCCTTCATCTTTATAAGATTCAGTAAGATTCAAGTCAGACAAAATATTGAACATAGCTCAGTGCTATGTCCATGCAGCTAGACCCATCTGGCCAGAAACTGAGAAGAGTTGGAGGAGCCTTACAGAAGAGTATGTGTGCAGTGGCCACAATCCTTCACCCTGCTCAGCAGTCATATTATTGTTTCCCAATGCAGGCATTTTTATTTAGCTTGAAAATTAAAGCCTGACATGTCATTCTTGTGTAGACAAGAAAAAAAAGTTGAGCAACAAAAAGGCTGTATGAGAGCTCTGCAATGATTTTAAAAGGTGAGAGAGATATTTGGTCATCAAGTATGAGTAGAAAGGCTGTGTTTTCTTGGGTGTCTAGAAACTCTTGTGTGAACCATCTTAAAGTTTACTATCTTTCAGTCTTTCCTTTTTTCTTTTCTCCTCTCTTTCAGCTAGAGAACACAATTGTTAAATGTCTCTTCCATTCATTTCAACCCATCTCTGATAATTATACCTTCTTACTGATGTGTTATTAATACCTTTGAATGCCAGACATGGTGTAAGAACTTATGGTCCCAGGCAATGAACACATATATGAGAAAGGTTTTCCTATTCTATCTTTTATTCTACAGAATGTTGACAAGTAATTTACTAGACGATAAAATAATGCAGCTTTTCTATGAGTGCAGAGATTGGTGTGTTTTGATTGAGAAACTGGAATTGTTGTAGGGTGAGTCTGAAATTCATTTCTACAATATTGATTCAAGAGGACAGTTAAGTCCTTCAAAGCAAGATAGAGGGCTGCTTTATGACCTTTTTTTAATAGAGACAGAAATACAGCTGCAAATTTTCAGAACACTTCACCTGCCATCTCCTACATTTCCATTCTGATATTTCCCCCAACAGCCGCTACATGCTAGGAATGCCCTGGAAACTACTAGTAGTTTGCAAAAGCTGTCCTTTCCCATGAGAATAAACAAATGGCTCCTGGAACAGGTGGTGGGCAGGAAGGACTATGCAACTGGCAGAGTCTGCAATCTAAATAATATCCTGCCAGCAGAGATCCAGACATTTCGGTTGCAAGAAAATTCTTCCTAGTTTCCATGCACAACAGACTGTTTTCCATTGAAATTCAGTATGAATTGACAAGCAGTACATTATATAAGAAAGGGATTGTTAATTTATTAGGCAAGTCTGGTAATGTTGGGAAAACATATCCTCTTAACAAAGCCTGGGGAACTGTGGGCATGAAAAGCTCTAAAATAAGGTATGACCTTATCCCTCCTCACCCTCTTTGCCTGCACTGCAGGCAGTCTCTCACAGTCTATTCTGCTTCTGCTTTTCACTCACAGTCTTTGACATTTTATGTGGATACTGAGATAAGGTTGTAACAGGAGAACAATGCAAGTAGCGTGGTAGAGTGTTTTCCCTCTCTCCAACTCCAGTTTCTCATCCTACCCCAGAAAAGTACAAACAACTAACACAGCTGCAGCCTTTTAACAACTTGGGATTGGGTTCACACTTTCATTCAGGACAGTCCACTAGAATGATTTCTGTTTGTCTGAGATACCAAAGCAGTCAAATTTGAAACCAGTTTGTTTTTTTAGTGTAAGAGATGTCAACTAGAGAAATATAGGCCTTTTCTAGGACTATATTTAGAGTTCTGTGAAAGATATAAATCACAGAATCATAGAATCATAGAATTAGCTAGGTTGGAAAAGACCTACAAGATCATCCAGTCCAACCATCCACCTACCACAAATAACCCCTCTAAACCATGTCTCTCAAAATGTTAAAATAAAATTTAAAAAAAGCAAGACTTACGTCTATTCAATTCAGCAAATTCTCCATTAAAGGTATTAAAGATCTAGCCATTTTTATAGTTCAGGAGGAAAAAACTTCATCAGAAGGATCAGAAGTGCTGTTTTCTGAAACAAAAGTTTCAAACTGCAGTGGAAAGACATGGAAATGAAGTGGCATTTTTTCATAAGTTTTAAATAATTCTGATGTTTCCTAACAATAGGCAAATAGTCTCTTGACTATTTCAAATAGAATATTTAATAGAATAAATAAAAAAATCAAAATGCCAAACAAAATTAGTTAACATATTTTCAGATACCTCATCTTCTTTCCTTTACATGACAATCAGTTTTCACTGTATTCCAGGTAGTCAACAAATCATTAATGAAGACCAAACTGCCATAAAGTTTTAAACATTAATTTGTCCTTCTTACTGTTTGTCTGGTTTCTGAGACTTTGAGATACAGAGTTACTTTTCATGATTCCTCTGCGGAGAAAATAGCTAGAAGCTAATGGTTTTTTTCAATATTTTCTTCTGAAACTGGGTTACTCACATAATTCTATAACTCCAGGAGGCCATCTTCTAAATTAATAAAAAAAAATGCTTAAAGCAGTTGCAATGTTGTGTATTATTCCTCAATACAAATGTAACATCTGGTAGAAGAAAGTCTAAACAACTGTAAACAAAAATTTTCACAGATGAAACATTCTGCTTTCATTAAAAAAAAAAAAGAAAAAGAAAAAAACATATGTTTCCAGAGAAAAAAATTTCCTTTGAAAATTTGTTTTTATTTTCATCTGAAAATGCTGGAAACTCTTCTGATACGTTCTTTCCCCAGTGCATAATCACCTTCCCTGTGTAAAGAAGCTTTTTTTTTGTATTTGCTATTAGCTGACTTCAGCTCCCATCTATTATACTTTACAATGCCTTTGTCTTCTAGATTAAAGAACACTTCAGTAGGTAGTGTTTCTTCACTGTGAAGTTACTCATATCATTGCTATAATCAAGCTACCACTCGATCTTCTTTTACTTTAAAGGAGCAGGAGGGATGAAAGACCTAAGACTATGAACTGTGGAAGGCCACTAGAATGGAAAGCCTAGTGTTCTTCATAGGACCTGTTGTTTGCCCTCAGGCAAACCAGTTTATCTATCCTCATGTCTTCCTTTCTACGGATTTATTCCCGGTTGTTTAAATTGCAAAGTCTTTGGGTGTGTCTGTAGCGCAGATTAGCAACCTTTCTTTTCCCCGGTCTTTATTAGTGCAATAAAAGGCAGCCTCACCATAGTACAAAGGGGTCTATCCATCATAGTTTATTTATACTTCTTTGGCTGGTAACTGTTCTTACACTGTTCTTTAAAGTTTTTCTTTATTTGCTTGTTTGTTTTCTACATGAAACATTGATTAACACTGAAGACACAAGAATACCTCTTTAGATCACTGCTGACCTAATTTCAGAAAATTTAGAATCTACTTCTCATAAGAATCTGAGTTTTTTTCCATCAATTTCAAATCCCAGGAGAAAATCAATGTTAAAAAAAAAAAGATTCCAATGTATATTTGTGTGTTTATATTTTAACAGTTAGATCACTAGTGCAGGAAGTTCTGTTTTTTAGAACATTAATTGTTCTTTTTAAGTTAAGTATAGGCTAAATCTTTATCTTTTACACTGCCATTGTCATCATAGCAGAATTTGTACTTCATATATTGCTCTTGTAAATATTTTGGCAATAATTAAAGGCCTTAAATAGCTGAGGCAAAAGTAAGAGCATCATTGAATGACACCTGAACTCTGCTTCATAATGCTTACTGGTTTTTATGTAAGTTGAGTTAATTAAACTCAGAGTAAAGGCTAAAGGGTTAATCAAATCCAGGGCAAAGTGGAAGATTTTTGAAGTTAAGCGTGTCCAGAAACATAACTGCAGTCAAGACAAACAATTCTGAGGATATTTCAAAAGCAACATGCCATGATAGGCAGCGATAGGTAACTTGTGGTAGATTACATTCCTCTCTGGCTACCCAATTCTGTCTGTATACTGTGATCATCAATGACAAACTACATAACAATGCTTTAGCAAAGAGACCAAAACAACGGAAAAAGAAGGTGGTACAGTACTTTCACCAAGGCATTTCCTACTTTCTGAGTTCTCCTAACACTACTAAAAGTACTATTAAACGTTCTACCATGCACAGCACAGAAATCCAGATTTGGACAGTTACATGAAGGTACTAAACTGTATACTTTCATGAAATTCATCAGATCACTTTTCACCTACTCCAAGAAAAAAACATTAGTGAGGGTTAGTTCATGACCCAGTTCACTCTAGAGTGCCTCCAAAATTAATTAAGCTGAATATTAATTCTTACTCCATAAGAAAGAATAAGCTAAAGTGCTACTGAAGACTGGTAAGGATACTATGAGAAAGTTTGCATTCAGTTGTTCCAAAAATTGAATTTATTTTCTATCTTTGTATAGCAAATTCTATTCCAACTCAATGAATATGGAGGAAGACAAGGAAAAAAAAAGGTCTGAGATGAGGGTGGTGACATGTTCATTAATGTGACACTCAGACCCAATTTAAAGTGTCAGGGTCAATATGGGTATCTTAAAGACTAGCAAATTATTTGCACTGTCCATCTCACCGTTCTGAGCAGAAGCCTAAAAGTGAAACCAGTGGGCTGAAATTTCCACAATAAACCCTTCCCAAACTCAAGGTCATATAACTGTGCAAAGCATTAACTTATTAGCTAGTGCAGATCAAAGCCTTTCAAATTTTATGATAAAACAGAAGACAACCCATAATGGTACCTAACAAAGCCTGTTGTCCCGGTTGTACACAAGGATAACTCCTTGCTAGTTTCTCACCTTATAATTTTTTCTGGTTGTTTCTAACATTTACCCTTCATTTCTCATGGCTTGAACCATAGCTTTAGGGATGATTCAAATGTTAACCATGAAAAGGTATAAGAAGCCAGATGGGTAGTGTTTACTAGTAGGGTGATCTGCTCAGATTTATCCTGCATACTAGAATTCTGACAAAAGGAAAACATATATATGCGCAAAGGCTCCTGGCAGGTTTGTTTGAGTTTTGTTTTCATGGTCAGCAATCTAATGTGATTTTGAAAGTAACTGAAGTGTTCATTATGTATCAAGGACACAGAAAGGCTCTATAACTGGTGCCCTGGATGGCTTAAAATTGTATTGGCGCCTTCCTGCCTGCTTCAGTATCTTAAACTAGGCATGAATCACAAGTAAATTGCCCAGTCTAATCAAATTCCACCTGAATATATATTACATGGAGTTGCAGAAGATGTGCTATATCTTGAAAAATGGAAATATTTCAAGGCCTAATCAGATCACTTTAAGTGGAAAAGCAGTGATCACTAATGCCAAATGAAATTAGGTCGTGGAAAGTACCAAATGGGTTATTAGATAAGGGCACAGTGATCACTAATATAAATTATTGATTACTACTTCCAAATTCCACTGTATGAATGACATCTCCTCCAGTGTTTCTAACCACACGTCAGTTGTTTTGGGACTAACATCCTTTAACCTTACACTTGCGAAGTACATGCCAGGAATCAATGTGATAGATAAAGCTCGATCCATCATTATTTATTTCTAGTTTTTGTATGATATGCTATTAAGCTCAATGGCAAATAAGTAGATATACTCCTAAGCTCAGGATCAAGCTGAGGGTGATTTCTTCAGAAGAAGCAGAGAGGGAAAGAGAAGTGTGATTTCAAAGAACGTCTGTAGTCAGGAACTGAGCAACCAGAATTCTTAATGGAGTTTAAATCATCTTTCACTGTCATACGTTCTCAAAGATCTGCAGCAGGAGGGTAAAGAGTGTATAAGTCTCTGCTGTTATGTAGGGGAATTTAAGAAATAAAAATATTAACAACAGTGGGCTGAGGAAACACCTTACTATGGAAGGTAACATTCTTCTTATATATTGGAAAGTTTTCAGACAGCCAAGAAAGATGTATCATACTCAGACCAAAGAAAACCCCAAAGCACTCAATTCCCAGATATTTAGATATGCAGAACCCAAGTCGTAGCAGCCAGTGGAGGTTTACCAGAGCCACAGCAATAAGTACTGACAGTACTGAGCCAGTGTGTAAAAGGAAGAGAAAAAACACATGCTGACTCACAAAATATGGATCACTGGGCTGATTTGCCTTCAGAGAATCACTGAAAACACATATCATTCACTTACATTGCAATTTATGCTTCCTGCTCCTTCACTTCTGAGCTAGGTGCACACACCAGATTTTTATTTCACTTAACACCACTCTTCTGTGACTTTGAAGACTCTCTTCCTGACTGATCTGTCATATTTCTGTGAAACAATCTAAAAAATCTAGATTGCTTACGTTGTGACTTTGGTCTATCTTGAGCTTATGGGCTTGGCCATTTTTGCACAGACTCAGGAAAGGATGCAGAGGGACATAGAGACAAAAAAAAGAGAGAATGAGCCAGTTGCTCTGCACTACTTAGTTGCAATCAAAACTAGGGCATTCAGGTACTGTGAACAGCACAAAAGATGCACTCTTGTTCTCATGTAAAAGTATACTTCTCAAAGATGTCTTGTTCAATTTTCAGAGAAAAGAGCTTTTGATGTAACTGTAATATTTCTACTTCATTTTATGATGAGCATCATGGAGTGTACATCAAACATATCATTTAGATCAAAAGTATATTTTTCAGCTGAGAACTTGGTGTGAATATTCTTACCTATTATATTTGTATTGTTTTTGTTGGTGGTGATGGTAGCGGTGATGGGGTTTGTTTTTTTTAGTTTGTTCAGGATTTTTGACATGAAAATAATGATATTAAAATAGGAGTTATTACTCACTAACAGTACACATTTTTTCACAATATTTTTAGTAAATCAATTTGATGAATCCATTAAAACCAACAGCACTGGCCTGTGAACTTGCAGTAAATTCAGAATTGATAGGAGGAAGATCAATATAGCCATTGAAATTAATAGTGCCATTATAAAGAATACGACCTGTTAACTAACCACCATTTAAATAATCACTCCTGGGCTCAATATAAAAGTTCCATGGTTTTAAACAGTAGTTTGAGGAAATCTTTACTCATTAGCAGGTCAGATTTATTAGATATGGTTTATTGATTTGCAAATCAGTGAAAGATAGTTTTGAAAATGCATCAAAGATAATTTATTAAAAGCTCTAGTTTAAACCTACAGAAGAACTTCCCAAGGCAGTTAAAGATAAGATCTCTAGTATGTATAACATTTAGATCAGTAAAGAAGACCAACATTTTTGCAAGTGTATTGTGCTTTTCTTCACCCATCTGCACTTCCTACAAGTCCTGCTCTGTACAAGAAAGGCTTCATGAAGGTCTATATGAGAACCTATTGACAGATTTAGTCAAGATTGATTCAAAACTTCTTTAAAGACAAGAACAAAGAATTAAAATTGTAGAAATCTGGTCAAACCTATGAGAAGAAATAAAAAGTTCAAGAAAAACGCACTGTAAAACATATAGTTCAGAACAGATCGTCACCCGTCAAATGTAAAATAATTTATATTTATTATTCTTCTAAAAATTCTTTTTGTAATGCCAGTCCTAGATCGTAGCAAGGAGTTTCACTCTATTTTTTCAAAATAGATTTCCCACTGTGTTCAACTTCTCAGCAGCCCATTTTTTTCTGCCACAAATGTGGAAGTGAATTTCAAGTAAGTATATACAGAAATGGGATATTCGATTCACCCATGCAAATATTCACCCTGGCGGAGCAAGTGCGGTCGTTCAATTCACAAGTAGAAATGCCATCATCTGGGTTTCTGACCAGTTACAACTAAGTAACACAATGTAAACTTTGATGTTGCATATCAGCTGCTCAGAGGAAATGGCTTATGATTAATGCCTTCAGGCAATAAATATTGAAAAACTGCAAATGGAGTCCACTCAAGGAAAAAAGGAATCCTGACCTGATCACAGCTATTTCAGGGAACACAAAAGAAAGATGCATTTATATAAATGATTGACTTCAAATTATTTCTGCAAGGAAGACAATTTGTTTGTATTTCAGATATGGCAATTCCCAATACAAAATTATATACAAAAAACTTACCAGTTATCCAAAAAATAAAACCAAGTTAGCTCTATCATTATTGACTGTTCATTTACTTATTAAACCATACATAAAAGTGTTTTCCAGTACTTAACTACAGCATAATAAGCTGTAGTGAGAGAAGCAACAGAGCATGAAAATCTGGAAATATGTATGTTTTAAGTGCTGTCCTTCCTGTAAGATATATTTTGCCCATTCTTTTGCATTTAATCTTCAGCAATATTTTTTTGCATGCATAGATAGTTTATTGTGAGATGATAATCATATGCATTTTTTTTTCTTTCAGCATTAAAGTGAAAAGAAAACTGTAGCCCATATTGATTTAAAGAAGACTGGCTCTATTGCCTGTCTGGAGGTCAGACCATACAGACATATTAACAGCAGGTTATTTTCTGCTGTTTGACAGTAGCAACCACATTGTGGGATTTTTTTTTTCTTTTTATTCAGACATTTGGAATTGTTTGTTTTCTGTTGGTAATGACTCAGTGTTCCTAACTCATAAGTGCTTGAAATTTTCTTATTTCAGAAAAATGACAGAATAACATGAAAGATGCTGTCACTTGCTGCATTTTTCTGCAACCTCTGTGACATATCTCAAGTAAAGTAAAGAAACAGAACATTTACTTTTCCTCCATCACTCCGAATAGAGACTGCATTTGATTCAAACAGTTTTAACTCTTCAGTATCTGCCAGTGGAAGGAAGTAAAGATTCAAAGGCTACAAAAAGAAGTATGGGAGGATGAGTAAGCCAAGCAGGAAGAACAAACAAGAGACCCACTACCTTTTCTTATGTGTAAGGGAGAGGGACTTAATAAAGTTGTCCAGGCTGTCTTTGAAGGACGCACTGTTGGACCCAGCCCACACCACTGTGCTCTACATGAACACAGCAGGGCAGCTCACTAAACTGATTAAACTGGATTTTCTTTTGAGCAAATAAAATCCAGGAAAAAATGCCCCTCTCTCAGCACTAAGCTAAAGAGAAGTGTTTTAGCTGCTCTATGAGCCCTAGCTACAGGATCGCAGACCTTCAGCTTAGTTGCTTATTACCACAAACACTCCTTCAATGAATATAAAACCAGCTTAACAAGCTTCAAGTCAACAAAACTGGGACTGCAATGGCTAATACCTACTGTCTCATCTCAGGAGTGAGTGGCACAATGGCAGAGATCTTACGTGATTGACTGAGCATGAATGTTATTTTCCCCAGTGTGGCCTAATATGCCCTGTCAGACTCGCAGGGGGTAAACTAACATCAGTGGGAACCCTTCAGTTAAATCCCTGTGAACCATTCTTTAAACATCCCTCCACGTGACCTTTTAGAAAGGCATTCGTGCTGCACACAATATCCTCTGTGGCTCTGGCATCTTATTGCCAGAGGAGGAAGATTGTTTCAAAACGTCAGGGCATGTAAGAAAAATACAGCCCATCCTTGTTAAGGAAATCCCTTCTAAGTGGAACAAGGCACAGATACGGACTTCTACTGATAAAAAGGACATGCTTTAATGGACATGCTTTAAAATGAAATCCTACCTTGTCTGTGTTGTAGCTGCTGCTGAAGTTATTAATACTGACCTCTACACTCAGAAAAAGCTTCCACAGTGTCTGGATTTGGCCCACAGACTGAGGAAGACTGTACCTGAGGATTTCAGGACCAGGTCTTCAGACAGACAGGACTAGTGGACTTTTGGCTCCATTTACTTTTGAAGCTTTATTCCTTTTTTCCTTAGAAGCTCCCTGCATGTCCCCACGTCATGCCTGCTATCCTAATCAGAGTTACAGCAATCATAACTACTGCCAACTCTGATCCTTTCCCACAAATCACAAAGTTATGAGTTAATGAACTGAAGAGTAACAAAATCTTAATCCAGATACCATTTCTCCTTTTTGCTGGCAACATAGTTGGTAAACTAGAAGTTTATAGCAGCATATACCACTGTTTTCTGTCCTCTGTTGTGTCCTTTAACTTTCAAAGGAAGTCCAGGCTTTGAGTTTGCAAAATCAACTGTTCTGCCTTCTATATTAGTTACTTTTTATCTAATATTTGCTAACTTAGGTATGATGGTCTTACAAATATTTTGCAACAGAGAAAACTTCTGAAGGCCGAGTTCATAAAGCTGGTAGTCATTTCTTTCTCTTTTCTAGAGTTTGATTATTCCAATAGTAACGAGTCTTTGCACTTTCCCATATGTAGATTTGTGTTCAAAGATACTTAATACCTCATTTTTAAATGGACGTGGAAAAATAAAGTCTTCTTTCTCCATTACAACTGTTCTTGCACTCTAATTCTCCCTATTTCTTTTTAATTTTTTAAAATTAAAAAGATTGATTTTTTTTAATCAATTCTTTTTCAAGAAAGACTAAGAAGATACAAAGTAAATTAAGATTAGGCAATTTTTTATTTGTTCCCCACCTACCTGTGGCATGTTTTTCAACAGCTCTTCCTGAAATTTCCCCATTCAGCTTCTCCCATTTCGAGCTTTACACACTATTTTCTTTGTAAACACTCTGTGAATACAGACTTTAATTAGTAAAGAGTATTCACTGAGGGAGGATTTTATGGAAAGCCCTTCCAGGCCCTCCAGATCTCTTCAACTGTGAGTGAAGTTGAATAATACTGATGGAAAGAAAGCAGGAGAGTAAATTTCTTGGAGTCTCAAATCACATTCTTTACTGCAGAGGCGTATATGTGTTAGGACGAAGTACAGTGGCATGGAGATTATCTCTCCATTTTTTATGGCACTGAGTCACTAGCATGGGACTGACTAAGTTCAGCCCCTCTGGACATCTTATGATATGAAAAGGGTAAAAATAATTTTACTCGAAAATGTGAAATACAATATGCCAAAATTTGGATGCACTCATTCCCATTGGCACAAATGGAAATTATGTGAAAAAGTAAAGGAGATGAGAGTCCTGCAGGGGACCATTCACTGGCCTGAAACTTTAGCTCACCATGCAATGTTTACTCACATTATAACAAAGTATTCCCCAGTATGCTATTTGGAGTTTCAATTCATTTGCTTTAGTACTCAGTACTGTTTTGTACTTTGTGTTTCACGTATTATATTTGCATTGCACAGATCCCGTACAATCCTCCTCAGAATGAAAGAGAAAATACGGCATGTGGAAATAAAGCTTCCCAGTGGGAAAAAAAAAAAAAAAAAGAAAGCTTCCTTCTTCTCAGCACACTGCACATTGGAGCTAGGAAAGACAACATATTAAAATATTGCCTCAGTTTCTCTTACTCCAAATGAGAAGTCCATGCTTGAAGACTGATAGCCATGTAACACTTTTCTATGCTGCTTTGTGATGCTTATTGCCTGGATTGTTTCTGAGGAGAGATGAACAAATGTGATGAGGCAAATAACAGAAATAACACCAGTAGTCAAATCTTTATCTTTCCATTCACCTGTGCTGCAGACATTTGCCCTTTTTATTCTGCTTCTGTAGCATTACAACTTTTCAGAGTGGAAACGCTGCTATTAGGTGGGAACAACCTACTTTCTTCATATATCAAAGAAATGCAATTATTCATCTTTCAGGTTGAAAGCCACTCCTTCTTTTGGTACCCCCAATACCTTCTGACATCTCAAATAAGATATATTTTTCTGTGCAAACAACCTCTGCCCTCCAGGCCAGTACAGAATTTCTTAGATAAATATCTCCATATGTACTAATGAAGATGTCTGCCTAGAAGCAAGGTTATAAAACTCAGAACCTCCCCTAGCTGCTTTCCCCCCCCAACCCCCCCAAAAGAAGGCCAAAACATGCCCCTTGAGCAGCAAGAACAGTTTATGTTTCCAAAGAAAGTTCCATGAAAGCCGTGCACATAATTTCACAGAGAAAGTTAATTTGTTAAAAGTGGAGGATGCATAATAAAGTCTAGAACAATGAAGAACCTGTTTTGATATTTTCAGATGTAGGTTGCATTCAGGTACAGTGCAGTGTTATTCCTCTTACTAATAGGTTAATTTATGTGTGACATAAATTCTGCCTTACAAAAACTTTTGTCCAGCCCTGCTCTTGCTTTCCTGTCTCACACTATGATGTGAGATCTTTCAGTGCATCTGGACCCTTGTTGAAAATGGATGACAAATGCCACAGTGATGACTTAGGCTAAAAAATGGTGAGTTTAGTGCTGCAAACACTGCTAGAACTCAGGAGCATCTAAGTTACCTTTGTGTTGTACTTCAGTGTTCTTATCACGGACATTGCCAGCATCAGGAAGCTGACAGAGAGCTGTAGCAGATTTTCCTCCGATAGCAGGTAACCGCCTTTTTTTTTTTCTCTTTTTCTTTTTCTTTTTTAAGAAGCCACAAAACGATACAAGTATCTCAACTCCAGCTTTTTTATGGATGATTTTATTAAAGTGACAGTTTGCACTGGAAACTTATAAATAAGTATCCATACATTAAGGCTGTTTCTTTGAAGCAAGCAAGATCTTCTCCCTAGTACTACTCATGACTGAATAGTGAGGCAAGATAAACAGCAGATCTTTTACTTCTATACTCTTTTCCAAAGTGATTCTCAGCTGAAAAGTCAACAATTAGTTGAGAGAAAACACACTTTGTCCTTTGTAGCAGCAAAATATGTCAGGAAACAGAAAGGAAGGTGGGGGTGGGAGCTGTTTTTGAGACATATGTGAATCAAATGCCCAGTCAAACTTAACCCTCATCTCTAACCCCTCTCCCTTTCAATATAACAAAATATAATTCTAATTATAATAATTAATAAATAAAGATATACAGATAACCAGGAAAAAATCTCGTATTTTTTGTAAGGACAGATAGATATAACCGTATTTAAAATAAAACATAAAAAAGTAAAATATGAAACATGATAAATACAAAATTAAAAGTACATTACAATTGGAATATCTTGTTGTATTGCTCCACACTTAGTCTGTTGTATATTTTTACAGTTTCTTAATGTTATTTTAACACTGAAAATGAAAACACTGATTTCTTTTTCTTTCATGAATTTAAGAATAACATTGTAAAGTCCTGAGAGAAAACTCATTCTAGATACATTTCCCCCACAAATTCACCAGTTAGAAGGTTGCTTTTAAAAGTTCCTTTGAGAGGAATAGGTTCACGGTAACCAGATAATAAACCTTCCTATCACATCAGCTTAGCATTTGTTCCTATTCATGGGTGCAAGGGGAGAGCTCAAGGATTCTGGCTGGCTAGATGACCTGGAGAGATGGTAATGCTCAGAACTGAGTTTTTAAAAGTAGTTTGTGGGTGGGAGATGAATCAGAGAAAAACATCATTGGAGAACAGAGTAACACAAAAAAAAAGTCCCTGCATTTTATATGTTTAGACCTCAAAAGACAGCTGAGCACAGTATTTGAAAAGAGCTTATGTGCTCAAACATTTCTGCTTCTTCAACTGCATGAATTGTTCTGATAGAAAATAGTTTCTCTTCCACAAACCTGGATGGTGAACAGAAGACTACTTTCACTAATCAGCAAAAAGAAGGTAAAAGGAAGGAAAAAGCAAACAAAACTTCAGCAGCCATACTGCAAAGGCTTTTGTTAGTTTAGTGGATTGTTTAGTTCAGTTTAGATTCTAACATACACAGATAATTTTCTGGTTCCCATAAAAAAGAAGGAAACAAATTTCATTGTCAATAAATTGCTACATCTTGGTTGGATACCACGACATGACACCTTCTTGAAGGTATTTGCGCTCACAGTGCAAAACAGGTTTAACAGAAGGAAGCAATTTGCTAGCATTTCAGTCATTATGGAGGGTGTTCTTTTTTTTTTTTTTTTTTTTTTTGCAAAGTATTGACAGCAAAGTGATCAATTAGACTTATTCTACTAGTCTGAAACTTAGATGACTCTTAAATCATTATTTTTGCTTGCCAGCTCTCTTGAAATATTGTTTTGGTTTTTAATGTGTCTGTTCTTCAAAAGAACAGATCAGATTTTGAAAATCTTGTCACATTTTACTTGGAGACAGAAAGATACATATTGTGAAAGGGAAAATATTTGCTTTTTTCTCTTTCATTGATAACAAACATTAATTATCACTAGGCAATGTAGCTAGAACCTTTGGCATAAGATCACTAAGTAATAAATCAGTTGACTTCTAACTTTATGTAGAAGTAGTCACTTGGGGGGAACATCTTGTAAGTATTGATCACATATATGGTGTTTATGTGAACTTAAAACTCCTGAAATCCAGATAACCTGCCCTTTGGACAGCCAAAACTGAGAACCATATGCACAGACAAGTGAGTCACAGGCAACTTCTCTTTCTGAAAATGCCCCTGGATATCACAGTCAACACTCTGAAAATCTCAGTTGATATCAAAATTCCCTTGGAATCCACAGACTGGTCTTCCTATGTCATTTGGTAACTTCACATGCTTTAGAAAATATTGTCCTCAGTCAGTATGAAGTGCTTCTTAGCCACTTCACTTTTCTTTAGCTTTCATGCAGAGGTATGAGAGTATGAGTCTACTTAGAGCCCTACATGTTTTCATTTTGGAGCACAGCATAATGTCTCTCAATTTCACCAGAGCTATTCTTTCTCATCTCAGCTTTGCTCCCCAGTATATGATAGAGGAAATCTGTTTTAAAATCAGCAACAAACCCAGAAGCCAGCTACTCTCAGATGAGGCCTCTGGCCTGCATCATCAGGTAACAACTGCCTTGTGAGAGGACTGCTGAACTGTCTAGGTTGACCTTGGAGTGATATTAAGAAACAGAGTGGCAGTGATACTAAGAAACATAGGACAACAGTGTCTGGAGACTATAGCATCATGTTGCAGTAACAAACAGTCTGTTCTTCCAAGCAATCAGTTTCCAGCTGAGGGTAATGTTAGGACTCTGAAACAGAAACTGAAATAGAGAATAAATATGCTTTAGTTATAAGTTCCCATGTGTTGGACAGAAACCAGTTATCTTAAGAGTACAGGATTTCATTCAGCTCTATCTTTCAGTGACTCCTGAGCATTCAAAGTTCTCATGGTATGAAACCTTTCTGATTAAAAGGAGGATGAGCATAGCTCTTCTTCAGTACTGCTAGGCCAAGAAACTTACTTAAACATGGAAGTTACCCTTCATTGCTTACACAAGTAAGTAGAGGAGGATTCAGTGTGAAATGGAATAAGATAAAGGCCTCATAAATATTGACCAAACAGCATGCCCGTATACATCCCCCTAGGAAAAAACCCCCAAGAAAAAAAAAAAAAAAAAAAAAAAAAAAAAAGTGATTTTTCAGTTGAACATCTTTATTACAATAGATTTACTAGAGTGGACTACTGATTGCAGTTGATAGCATAGACTCATATGATTTAAACTAAAGCAGATTAACTATCATTTACATAGAAAACACACCAGAGCATGAAAATTTGCCCTCATTTTGTAGGAAAATATACCACCATCCAGCTTCACAAAAATGAACTTCATTTATTGCACCTTTGTGTAGGATAGGGTCAGTAAGGTTTGCCAATCACAGAGAAATACTTGGACTGATATGCTGCTGTTTCTCCTGCAATAGCATAAATAACCTCCACATAAAATTCCACTCCATGTTAAATACTGGGATCCCTGGAAGTCCTGTGTTGACATAAATGCTATTATCTCCCTGCTCTTCTTGAGAAAAATTTGCTGTTAAAGAACTATTTTTTGAAAAAACACAGAGAATGACACATACATTCACGGGAATACAATATGTCCTCCTCCCCATCATAATTTATCAAGGTCAATTACCATTCTTGACATAAAGTATGCATGTTATCATCATAACAGTCTTGAAATAAATGCTAACCCATGGAAACGCAGTAAATCATTTATTAAAGAAATAATACTGCATATTGTTTGTATGGTACAAACCTTTTAATAGAATTATAACCTAGTCCATATGTATTTTAGAACAGTGTTTGTGATATTCTGTAATCCTAAGTGTGACATTCTGCATCATGTTTACTTTTGACTTACTGGGCTCTCAATCTAATATAAAGCACCTTTTGGGTCCAATTATCCTCTAAGATAAAACAATGTTATTTGCTAGAGGAAAGCATTCCATATTCCCAGGAGGACTGTAACATCTTCCTGGCTTAAACCCAAAATCAAAATGAACAACAAACAAAAAATCATTTTTTTCAGTGATCATTTTATTTCTGAGGGGACTAGCATCATAGGGGACATTTTTTAGTTTGTAAAACAAATGCCTTGTATAGATTTACCCAAAAAATCCCAGACACATGACTCACAGTTCTTTACAGAATGCAAAAGACTAACTAAATCCTTAATTTGACATCTAAATCATTAATTTCCCCAGACCATCTCAGCAATAAGAAACTATCATTACAAACAATTTCAAAGTTCTCAAGGAACAGTTTGACACCTCCCACCCCAGCTCCTGCCACATCCAAAAAATATTTGAAAAGCACTTCAATAAGTAGAAAATTCTATAAAATAATAAAAATCTTTCCCTAAGATATTTTTTTCCATGTCTCAGACATGGCAGAAAGGCTCGGACTGCATCTGCAGACGTAGGGGAAACAGAACATGTTTCTGTGTGAGAGTGCTCATTTTAATATGGCTATGAAAGTAACTGAGTGCATTCATACAAACATTACTGAATGACTAGCAGAATCGATTATTTGGTCCTGCCAAGCACTTAAAAAAAGCATGACTAACGATTTTGAAGCTAGCTCTTGAATGAACCTGCAACTTAAATGAACACTCAAGAGATGACAAAGGAAATCTGTGGTGGGTTGTCATTTCCATCTTTTGGCATACTTGTCTATTTCTGTCTGCCTTGAACACAATGTAACAGGCAAAAAGAAATATTTTCAGAAATGCTCATAACAGTTCTGACTTACATGATTACAGTGACCAGAAACTGCTTTTCATCTCTGGGTCACAAGGAAGAGGATAACACCTTCTGTAATTTATAATAGAAGTACAATATGTTAGGTGAAAGGTACATCCAGCCAAGTGTCTTGTGCCGTAAAGCAGAGCACCTACTTTCTTGACACTTCCCATTCCTTCTCAATATCTTTATAAACCCACTCAAGTTTCCTCCTTTCCCCCCAGAGGATCCTCAGACATTTTATAGGTGCCGTTTCATGCCTTTAATCACCTCAGACTGCCATGTTCTTATAACTTCTATTATTATATCTTTCTTAAGATGATGGGACCAGAACTATACAGTTTATGTGAGATGTTGTCACATCTTAAACTTTAACATAGTAGTGTCTTTGATTTTGTTTCCAATTATTGCCTTTTTAATCTTTTATTTTTCTGCAACTGAGTGAAGAGTTGAAGTTTCCAAGGAAGTTTTATTGGAGTGATAAAGGCTATACTGATATCTATAAATCTCATTTGCATAACTTCATATTCATTTAGGAGTGTTTATTTGAGTTGGGTTTTTTCATTTTTAATTTCATTTGTTGCTTTATTCATTTTCTTTCCTTATTTCATCTTTCTGAAAGCTTTCTGCCACGTTTTTGCAGAAGCATTCAATATCATTGAAAAATCAGTCACCACAATGTATGATTGGCCTTTCTAGATTTTTAATTCATTGTTATTTGCCCAAAATCCCGCACATTGATCCCTGCAGCACAGAACTGTAACCTGCAATGAGAAAACTGATTATTTTTTTTATTTTATATTTTTTTATTTCTAGTCCATAACCAGGTATTGATTTTTTTGAGGACCCTTCCTCTTACAACATGTGTTTACTTTCTTAGAGAGCTTTTGGTGAGAGATATTCCACTTTTGGAAACTCAGCCAAATTATATCAGCTGGATGTTATCTTATCTTCATGCTGGATGATTCCTGGGGTATCAGATGATAGCAAAATCTTTTGTTCACATGGTTGTTAATTCCTTCCAAGAACTGTACTAGCTTTGTGATGAATGGCCTCCATTCACAATAGCAATGTTGACTGTTCCCTGGTAAAAGTGTATTTATCAATTTTTCTAGTAGCTCTATCCTTTAGTATACTTTTTATCACTGTTGTATATCAGTCTAATGTCTGAACATCAGGCTCGAGATAATTTTAAGCATCTTGTTACACAGTACATTACTTATTCATTTATTTCATTCTTAAACAGTTTTAGCACACATGGGTAAACAACACCAGGTCCTGACGACGTCTAGCAGTTTATTTTGTCTATCTTGTTCTTCAGTGTCTTCTGCCGACTCTTTGTTTTGAGACAGAACAGTAAATATGTCTCCTATAAAGACTACAAATGGTGAACACAGAGGGAAAATAAGAATAATAATAAAAAATTAGTCTTTCTGATACAGCCTCAACCTCCGTGTTTCCTTATTCTAATAGATGATGTCCTACAGATTCTCTAGGAGGTTTCCCACTGATGATGATGTGTTTGAACAGAGATTTATTGTTAGTTTGTGTGCATTTTTCAAGTGTTTCCTAAAAATGTTATCTAGTTTGTATTGTCTCTGTTTTTTTTAATTGTATTTTACATACCAAAGTGTATGTTGTTTTTATTTCCTTTTTTCTTTTTCTTTTCATTAGAACTCAACTTGGCCTTCTTGAGCTCATTCTTTTATGGTAGCCTGCTGTACAGTTTCTGTACAGTTCTACCTGAAGTTTTGTAAGAAGCAGGTTCCCCTGCAAGGCATCACAGAATCACAGAATCTTTACAGGGCTTTTTAGGGACCTCTAGAGATCATCTAGTCCACCCCTCTGCTAAAGCAGTTTCCCTATTGATCAGTGTTATTATGTTCAAAATTGCACCACCATCTGCAAATATCTTCTCCTTATTACTGTTCCCTGCAACTTACTTCCAGTATGACTCCTTATTTTCAAGCTTTTATTTTTGTTTATGTAGCTAATTACCATGGCAATTAGTTTCTTGATTACATATGTGCTATATCTGTGGATATATGATGTTAAGTCACAGGACTTACCATGCTGTTACATACATGTTATGTATCTATAGCACATATAATGTGTCATGTAGTCATTTAATAGCCTTTCAGGTTTTTGTTTTATCATGTTATACTGGGCTTACTGCTTAGAGAAAAAGAATACTTCATTACAAACAACTCAGAGATGAAAAAACTGTCTTAACAGCAGGAATCAAGGTATTACTTCATTGCTACCACATGGAACATGAGCAGTTGTCACAATCTTGACACAAAATAGTCTGTGCTTCAAGGATTGGGCTGTTTCTGCGCACAATCTTCATTGCATAATTATTAGGAGAAGATATTTTAAAGGCTTGGGGAAGAAAGGAGGTACTGAACTTCCTTGACATCATAACTGAGAAATGAGATCTGGGAAAACTGCTGTTTTCAGAGAAGACAAGGCAGGGAGTTGCAAAGCTAGAGCAACTCCCTAAAATCTGAAACAAACAGAAAGGGTGGTGTATAGAAAGATCTGTAAACAAGTTTGGAAATACATACTATGTAAATCAATTTACCAGAAACTTTTTTTGGTAAAGGAACTAGCATTCACATGTGCAAAGGGCATGGAAGACAACACAATGGTAAACCTGAGAAGTGGGTACACATGTCCATGGGAAGCCCCCAGGGCTCGGAAGATGGGAGAGGAAAAGCAAAAGAAATATCAGTTCTGTTCTGGGAGATGAGTATTTCTCTAGGATCTGCCCATGTGGAAAAGGCATGAGTGCTTCATACACACAGATAGCTTGACATATGGTTTTTATATATAACATATGGTATGTGTGTGGACTGTAATTAAAGGAAACCACTCTTATGAGTCAATATATGATCTCACATAAGTTTAATATGTAAAACATATGCTATTTAGGTGTATATAACACTTGCATATAATTTACATTTTTGTGGTGCATCATGGGCAAGCATAAAGGGAGACATTTGCATGACTGTGGATGCAAGGGGAAGGGATTTTTAAGCCAAGAGAAGACAATATCCTGATGGAATACACGACATCAGCAGTGACAGAAAAAGGTGGAAGGTACTGGGGTACTCCTGTTTCTTAGCTTGGAAGACAAAAGCCTGTAGTGAGAAAAAAGACAGCATATAGAAGAATTTTCTGTGACAGATGGAGGAAAAGCAGCAAAGAGCAAATACAAGAAAATATGAGCAAAATAAAATAATTTTTTTAAAAGTAGCAGAAAAACAGAAAGAATGAAAATACTGTGGAATGAAAGTAAAAGAAATTTTGAAAATGGAAAAAGTAAATAAAAATGAAACAAAGATAATAAATAAGGAGTACAGAAAAAGAAACAAAAAGCATTTGATTATTTTATTGTCAGCAATTAAATACATCAATACAGCTTGAAAAATACAGCATCATTTTCTGCGTATTAACAAAGTAATATTAGACTTTTTTTCCTCAGCTTTTGTCACATTGGGTCTCCTCCGGATGTTGAGATTATACATCATTAGGATCCATTCGGATGAAATGCACTATGTAAATTTAAACTTATTAGCATAGTAATTGTGACATTTTCTCAAATGCATCATGATTCAGTCTAATTTATTTGTTATTTGAAATGATTTGCCAACTAATTTCTGTAATTCTTGGTCTACAGCTCATTTATATTTTATTGTGTAGAACTGAAATTCATAATCCATGCTATTTTGGTTGAAGAAATAATCACATGGTGATTTTTTGTTTGCTGATTGGAAGACCGTCACTCTTAGAATACACATTTTGGTCCATATATTTTCTTGATTATCAACTTAAAATCTGTTTGTAACTACTAGTCTATATTTTACAAATAAAAATAGAAAATATTTTACTAATAAATCTAGAAAATAGTCTCACCAGGAAACTCTGTAAGAGTAGAGACTCACAAAAAGTGAATAAAATAGATACATGTACAGTGTAAAAAAAATCATTTGAAATTGCAAATGAATGTTCACAGTACGGTTCCTCAGGCATTTGCTAGTTCTGGAAACTACCATGGCCTAGGTCACATCCAGAAACACGTGTATACATTCTATTTAAGCCAGATCTAAAATTCTCACTAATTTATTGGCAAAAAATGGAGTTGCTAATACTCCTAATGAGCTTGTTTTACAAAAAAATAGCAACATCTTATTGTTCTTCTAAAGCGAATAAATTCATGGGTCCCAGAACACTAGCAACAAATGAACTTGGGTTAGTGATTGCAAGCAATTTTCTAAAATGTTGATTTGTTTGGATAAATTCAAATTCTGATATGAGAGATGACTCCTCATGTCTAAGTTCTCAGCATTCCCCAAGTAACTTCTTCATTCTTACAAAAAGTTTGTGTCAAATGCTGGGATGAAAACACTGCTCATTATTTCATCTTGCTTACAAATATTGTGTGTATTTAAATTTCTGTTGAAGAACTGTCTTAATTTGAACACATAATACTGGCTAATCTCTAGTTTGCATGGTACTCTGTCACATCAACTATTGTTTCACCTAGATGGAGATGAATCACAGAATGGATACAGTAAAATGCATACAGATGCAGACTTAGTTGGAATTTTTAATGATATTCATGTAGTGAATTATTGGTGCTACACATCACATGTCAAATTTTTGGTCCCTGTACTCATGCTCTAATGTTCATTCAAAGATGCAAATTGTTTTAATATACTTTCTTTATAGTTTTTATCAATGAGTATAGTTCTTCTTAGGGAATTTTGGTAGAGTCAAAGATCTGAGATACCCACATATTGCTGGGAATTTGAAATCAGACAAGCTGTCTGTAAGTGTTAACAGTCACTTATTTAAGCAAAATATATGCACTACTTATATGTTTGTTGACATTCTCTCTTTCAGAAACCCTACAAAAAAGTGGCAGGCTTTCTTGTAAGTAGAACCTTGTGCTTCGCAAAGGTGTGTCAGGATATAGCTAATTTTGTTCTGAGAAAAAAGAAGATAGGAAATTTTCTAATTCCATGATTTCTTTTCATGTTTTCTTGATGCTTGTAAAAAGTGATAGAATAATTGTTATGTTTTCATCAGCAGTAAAGTCAGAGCAGCAAAAAATTTTCCAGTGCTTTGTCTGAAAAATACCTCAGTCCTCATTTTGAAGAATAACAAGAAAATTCATTTGTCTGGTCTTATGTTTCTGTTAGATTCATAACAAACACTGACTGTCGTGATTTTATGTAGGTAATAAACTATGGCTTTAGATGCACAGCCAGTCGATCTAGATGTGTAAGATAGTGTTCATATTATGAAAGTTCTGAAAGTAGTTCTAGATAACCATGTAGTAGAAGTACAGGATATTTCTGTATTACCTGTCTATTCTGTAGTACACGGAAACATTTTTCTACCGTTCTCTGCCCATTAGATTACATTCCAGAGGAATGGTAATCAATTAAGTAAGCAAGCAAATCCATGCAACGTACACTGTATACTGGAGGTTCAATAACAAAATGATTAAAACTAGAAAGAGCTAAGGCTGTGAATGTAATTATGTTCTGCCTAGATCAATGTTATTTATTCTTACTGGAAATTGAAGTTATAATAAGACATCTTAAACAAAAACTGCTTAATTTGAGATGAGAGTATGTCTGGACTCCAAGATATACAAAAAATAATATATTTTTCCCAGTTTTTAACTCTAATAATGTATCATCTTCTAGGAGAATAAATTGAGCAGTTTAAATACTTGATATTCCAAGGGATATTCTGAACACAATATTCTGAGGGATAAGAGAGAAGAAACAGTTGTAGTTTACTACTACAAAAGATTTTCTCATTGTTTTTCTTTCACAGCTATCACTTGCTCTAAGAATTAATTGGCTAGATAAAAAAAAATGTTGAACATCTATTATAGAACTCAACATGGTACTTAAGCTTATATATTTAGATCTTCGCATCTGTTCCTAAGCCCCCACACATTCTTAGATGCAAAGAGAATTTAAAATCTGGTGAAAGCTTTGAGTGTCAGCTCATGTGACTAATTGAAAACATGTTCAAAATAGAAAAAGAGTAGGCAGAAATAAGACTCTAAATACACCAAGGAGTGCAAAGAAAATAGGTGGGCAAATTCTCCCTGTGGTGGACTCTGAAAGGTTATGCTTAATGTACAATAAATTACTTAATAAATTAAAAATTAACCTGATCAGCTTTTATGTAGAAAATGTAAAATGCAACGTTAAGAATGTACCATCTTACAAAGATGACACTAACATACAAAACATGGCTATTACTCCCCTTTGAACCAGGAGCATATTTCTTTGTGAGCAATGTGCATTTTATTAAATGACTCTGAAATATTATACATAATGTACTTATTAAAGAAATAGGTTATGTTTTCTCAATAGAAAAATATGATATCACTGACAATCTTTTTCAACAAAATAAAAGAATTATGCTTACAACTTAAATTATTCAAGTGAGTTGTAATAGCTTTTCCCTCCTCTATCACCTGAAATACTTTTCTTTGCCACTAGAGCAAGGAAAACACATTTTGAAAGACCAGCGTCATAACATATCACTGTTCTTTTTTCAGCTGCAATGATCCTGAGATTCTGATTATACTTACTTAGCACTCAGCTGAGTTAGTTTTTATTATGAGATTTGGTAGCAATTCAGGTGAGTATCATCTCAGCAGCACAATAAGGGGCAACAAATAGTTCAGTATTTGTGCAAGGCACTCTATGCGCAAAATTACAGCACTGAGAGTATTAGCCACTTGAATGAACCGATTGGCTGAACATTGCTAAGTGCTCTTTAGTAAGTGTTCTCTTTATTTCTTCTGGTGTAAAAGGCTTGGCTACAAAGCTAATTGGCTTTGTAGGAAGGAGCAGGCAATTAAGGTCTTTTTCACAAATGCAAACATCTGTTAACTGAATACGTTCTTCAGTGGGGCATTTTGTTTATTGAATTTTACTTCAGTTGCTTTGAACTTCAACTTTAGTGTTAAATTGTTTTCTTCAGCTATTTATTGATGCAACTGGTATGCAGACCTCCTACACACATCTAATACAATATACTCCACAATGCACTGTGATTTTCTGTTCAGTTACAACTTTTATTCAGTTTTATGGCTAGAAATCAAGATTCTATACAATTTTTGTGGTCCTGAAATGCCAGTTAATTACAGAAATGAGAAGAACACTTCCACTTGGAGGCAGTACATATGCTCCATTCTATCGTAGAACCACTGTAGAATCTTTTGAGCTGGAAGGAACCTTTAAAGGCCATCAAGTCCATCCCCTCTACAATGAATAGGGACATCTACAGCTAGAGCCCCTCCAGCCTGTCCTTGAATGTCTCCAGGGATGGGGCACCCATCACCTCTCTGGGCAACCTGTTCCTGCACCTCACACTTACTGAAAAAAGAAAAAAAAAAAACCTTCTTCCTCATATCCAACTAAATCTCCTCTCTTTTAGTTTGAAACCATTTCCCTTTACTCTGTCACAACAGACCCTGCCAAAGAATCTGTCGTCTTCATTCTTATAGCTCCCCTTTAGATACTGAAAGGCCATTATCACAGCTACCTGGAGCCTTCTCTTCTCCAGGCTGAACAGCTCCATCTCTCTCAGCTTGTCCTCATAGGAGATCCACTCCTTGAATAATTTTATTGCCCTCCCATGGATGCTCTCTAACAGGTCCATATTTCTCCTGTACTGAGGATTCCTCATCTGGGCACATTACTTCAGGTAAAGTCTCACCAGCACAGAGTAGAGGAGCAGGATCTCCTCCCTCAACCTGCTGACCACATTTCTTTTAATGCAGCCCAGGATCTGGTTGACTTTCTGGGCTGCAAGGACACATTGCTGCCTCATGCCCAGCCTGCGATCCACCAGTACCTCCAAGTCCTTTTCATAAGGGCTGTGCTCTTTCTTATGTCCTCCAGCTTGTACTCGTAGTGGGGGTTGCCACGACTCAGGTGCAAGACCTTGCACTTGGATTTATTGAACGTCATGAGGTTCTCCTGGGCCCACTGCTTGAGTCTGTCTAGGTCTCTCTGAATGGCATTTCGTCCCTCAGGTATGTCAACCTCAAACTTGCTGAGGGTGCACTCAGTCCCACTGTTGATGCCATTGATGAAGATGTTAAAGAGCACTGGTCTCAGTACTGACCCATGATGAACATCACTGATCACTGATTTGCGTGCAGACATTCAGCCATTGACCACTACTTTCTGTCTAAAATCTTGCAACCAGTTCTTCGTCCATCAAACAGTCCACCCATCAAATCCACACATTTATAATCTCAAGAGAAGGATGTTATGAGGGACCGTGTCAAAGGCCACGCTGAAGTTCGGATTGACAATGTCAGTGGCTCTTCCATTTTCCACTGACACAGTCATGCCATCATAAATAGCAACAATGCTGGTCAGACAAGACCTGCCCTTGGTGAAGCCATTCTGGTTATCCCATGTCATGTCTCTCTCTTCCATATGCTTTAGCATAGCTTCCAGGAGGATCTGCTCCATTATCTCCCCTGACACTGCTTGACAGTTCGGTACTTCCCTGGGTCATCCATTCTACTCTTCTTAAAAATGGGAGCTATATTGCCATTTTCTAGTCACCAAGGACTTCGCATGACCGCCATGGTTTTTCAAATATCATTAAGAGTGGCCTGGTGACTACATCAGCCATTTACCTCAGAACTCTGTGATGCATCTCACTGGGACCCATAGGCTTATGGATGTTCAGGTTCATCAGGTGGTCGTGACCCTAATCTTCACTTTCTGCAGGAGGTGAACTGGTCTCTCAGTTCCCACGAAACAACCTATTTGAGGGATGTGTGTAGAGCAGTTGCTAGTGAAGACTGGGGCAACTAAGTTGTTGAATACCTAAGCCTTCTCTTTTGTTGGTTGTTACTGGCCTGCCTGTGTTGATCATTAAGGAGGATACTCTTTCCTGGACTTTCCTGGAAAATCGTTTTTCCACGTAGATTGCTCTATAAAGATAAAGGGCTTGAGACAAGGAAAAGAGGTGGAGCATAAAAGCCTTGAGATGCATTTAACATCAAAGTAGAAGAATTGCTTAAAAGGCAAGGAAATAACCATCATATAATTATATAATTAATAGATCTCAACTTGATTAAGGCAACTTATTTGGGTGTGATTAACTAGACCCATATGTCAAACTGGCTCCATGACGATTGCCTACCAATATTACATTTACCACATGGCTAGTATGGGAATGCTGTATCACGGCTGGAACAACACGTAACACAAATGCCAGCTGTCCAGAGACTAGTTCCTCCTTTTTCTTCTTTTGTTCATGTCAATCACAACTAGAAGGCAGTTCTGAAAATATGTAAGGCTAAATGAGTAAAGTGGGGGCTGATAGATCTAGTTTTCATTAGATGAACTTCATTGCTGCTTGCCCAATTTAGTTTCAAATTTGTTTGAAGAAATTGATCCTCATTGCCTCCCTGGATAAATTTCTTGTTGAATACAAAATGCCAGAGCTATACCATGGGGTATGGGAGTACCGTACTGTGTATAAATGAGGGTGAATATCCTCTTTCCTTTCTTTCTTATGACATAGCTTAGTTCCTGTGCAAGGACTTCTGTTTCCGAGCAGGAAGGAAGCCATGGTACACTTCACTGAGTCCACATTGAAATAACAGGGGGAACAGAATTCAGAAGATGCTGCATATAATAGCCATCACACAGTATAAACACACCTGACCCATGACTTTGCAAATTGATTAAGTTAATCTAATAAGCAGAATAAATTAGTCTTAAAGGAAGGCAGTGTGGATGCAGTATTGTGCTCCAAAATCCTGCAGTTGATTCAGAGAAGTTCCATTGTGTACACGCTTGTGCTTTTCACCCTTTAAAATATGGCTTCGTTGGTCATAATGAAGAGGCACACAGTATTCATGCAAGTGCACACAACTTAAGCTGTGCTGAAGCTGACCTCTTACAGATGATCACTAGAGGCAGTGGCACAGGCTGCCCAGAGAAGCTGTGGATGCCCCATCCCTGGAGATGCTCAAGGCCAGGTTAGATGGGGCCCTAGGCAGCCTGATCTGGTGAGTGACAACCCTGCCCACAGCAGGGAGGTTTGGAACTGGATGGGCTTTAACGTTCGTTCTAAACCAAGCTATGATTCTGTGATCAGGGTGAAAAAAAAGTAGGTTGATTATCTTCTCTCTGTTTTGCACATAGCTTCTTGCTCAAACACATTAAAAGAAAACCAAGAGCTGTCACTTTAAGCAAAGTATCAATTCTTTCTTTAAAAAAAAAACAAACAGTGGTATATCACAGCTTAGAACAGGATGTGACCCAAAAAGTTCAGTCCTTCAAAGTTAAGTTATTATGTTTCCCTTAAAATGTAGAGGTCAGAAAATTTGAAAGTTGCTCCCTCACCTAAGAGCCTACTTTCCAGATGAGGAATTATTTTCCTAGGAGATCTTTTGAGTTGGATGTCTGTTTCTGAACTATATAAAGACATCACATCCTACCGCAGTACCTAAAATCACATGTGGAAACCAGCTGAAACAGCTGTTTCATACTTTAAAACCAGGCTACTAAAATGTCTTAAGTGCTCAACAGCATGTAGGCATTCAAAACTTTTATAAATCTGTATCTTCAGAGGTTTAAAATCCAAGCAAAAATAAACTTCTGTAGCACGGAGCATTATTTCTACAGACCATATTCTTCACAGCCTTATGGGTGTGTGCACAGGGAAATTGCCTGTTGCACTTCAGTAGTGCAAGTCAGTGACAACTTAAGACCAAAATACACAAAAGGAGAACAGGAAAGAAAATTTCTTAGGAAAGTGCAGCCTCCATAGTCCCCACTTCTGACCTCCATATTAGAAAAACAAATCAAGGAGACTTTGATTACGTGTATGTACAGATCCTTCTTATGTAATATGGAGATAACATAAAAAGCATTGTTATATGTTTCTACCTGAAACCCCTCCACAAAATGTGTTGCAATTAATCAGACCAAAAACTGATTTTTATTCACACTTGAAAAGGTTTGAGGGAAAAATCCTAACCCTAGAATAGGAGTAAAAGTTGGGTAAGAAAGAGATTGAGCTGTAACAACCATATTTTAGAGAAAAGTGGCATCAATATAATATTTGACCTAAATATGTGTTTTTAATATATATTTGTGGGCATAAGTAGTGCTAAAAAAATACACAGAGGCTCAATCCCGGTCTACCGTGAAGGCTCAGTCTCCTCTTGCTGTCCATAGCCTCTTTATAAGCACAGAAACTTGAGACTTCTTTTCAGTAAGTCAAGTCACTCCCAAACACCTGGGAGAAGTTCTCCTTAGATGACAGATCTGGAGTTTCAGCCTTCTTCTATATTGGAAGACTAGAACCGCAAGTTCTAAAATGATTAGTGGGAATCACTAATCCATGATATCAGCTGGCACTCCCTGCAAATCAAGTGGAGATACTGAACTCAATGTTAACACTCAAGAATCAGAATTGCCTTACCATCATGAAGTAGTAAGATGAACATTTTTAGTACTGATGTTACAAGATATTCAAGCAAACTGTGACTAATTTATCTTCTTGAAGCTCAACTTTTGTGTTTGTGTAGGATCTAAATATTTATCAGACCACTGACAGTGTAAGAGACTGACTCTGCATCCTAATATTAGTACTCAGGTAGGACTATAGAAAGCCAGTCTCAAGGCTTTAAGCTACTGCTAAAATATCTTAGTGAAAGAGTTTCAGAGTGTCTCTCTTATAAGATGAAAAATTGGACACCGGAACTGTGAAAAGAGAGAGCATTTATCATGTGAACTTTGACATGGAAAAGCAATAATACAGGTATATACTAACTCCTTGCTGCTAAAATTTTGGAAGTTATTTTGATGTCCTTCAACAGAAGCCTGTATATATGCAGTTTTAAGCACCTATGAAAAGGTAGGAAGCAAAGGAAGGAAGGATGAACACTACTAGCATTTAAATGTCAGCCCAGGTTGCCTGAAGAGCTATTTATGAGTCTAAACTCTCCTTGTGAATCTAGGTCTTCAATGTTTAATGTGCATGTTACTGATTGCTAGAGTGAGATGAATAATTCACAATTAGCAATGTATTCATCCAGTCTAGCTTATTCTGCTTGCAGGATGTGGAAGAGTATATCTAGATTTCCTGAATTTACTTGCTTTATTCCTTTAGATGTATTGCAAACAGCATCTATCAGGGATTCATCCATCTCAATAGAATTCTGAGCTTCATGAATTAAAGTGGAAGAGTTCAGATTTCCAGATATTTTTTTCTGGTCTCTGATCATGGTTTCTAGTAGGTTTTTAACCTCTTGAGTCACCGCAGTAGATAAAAATATTAAGGAATTTTAAAATGCTTCAATTCCTGTCATTTCTAGCCACATAACTTTTCAGAAATTTGTAACCCCTGAAATCAGCTTGTTAAGGATTGTTATGCACGTCTTGAAAACAGAATTAATTTTTCATTCACTATTTTGTAAAATCTTTGCATGTAGGATTCCTACGACCTTGAAGAGGGGAAAAAACAAACAAACAATCTTGATACATCCCTAATAATTGCCTATGCTTTATTACTTAATACCACTATATTCTTGTGGACTATTAATTTTCCTCATCCCCGCAGTCATTGCAACGCTGAAAAATTGTGAATCCACTGCTGAGGGCCAATGCATGGTGTTATTACCTCCTTGTGTGGAGAAGTCACCCATTTTTAGGGAGAAGCTGGGATGCAGCTGTTGCCCCATCTCTAGAAGTGATATGCATCTCTTAACCTGCTCTTGTATCTCAAGGCAGCAAACTGTCATCACAGCAGGTAGCTTTAATCCATTTGAAGAGACTGCAGTCTTTTGAGTGTTTACACTAAACTCTTACTGACACAAAAGCTATTTTTTGAATCAGATTTGTACTTAGGTGTGATGTTTCTGTATTTCCTTTGTACAGGAATAAATGTCACCTATTCTGTAAAATGATACCCAAAAAAGCCCACTTGCTCAAGCCTCTGTGGAAAATACATGCAAAAAGGACACGCAATGAATATAGAACTCAATCAAAATTGCACAAAAATATTTTAGAGTGTTTGTCTAGCTCTTAATGGCTAAACAACCAACATGTTAAACAGTTGCCATGCAGAATACATTCACTGTTTGCATGGCAGTTTAAGGCACCTAATTTACATCAGAGCAAAATGTTGATCCATAATTAACCTATCAAGATTTTTATGTGTTGTTAATTAAACATTAAAAATATTCTCCAGGATACATATTTTGATAATACTCCAGTATTTCTCACTGCTTTCCAGCTTTGTACTCTGTGACAACAATTCACTAAAACTCCACAGGGCTAACTGCACTGTAGCAGCAGGGATACTCTAAATGTCCATCTTGGATTTATAATAACAATAATTTCACTTTAATTTCTTCTTTGGACAGCTTCATTAAGCTAATACCTTTTTCCTTTAGGGTGGGGATATTCATACTGCTGGTGGTTTCAAACAATAAACGTAATGGGTTTATTTACAACCAGAAATAAGATCTTTGCTCTTTTGTTTAAAATGCTTAACATGCTACTGACCTCATCTTCTGGACTGATTCAGTGTGGCTGTCACTGCAGACTAAACGTCTGTGCAAAGACCCTCTTCATTCTGTGAAGTTTATAGAAGTTCTGAAAACAGTAGAGAATATTTCTTATATACATATGTTGCATTTATTATAGCAGTATATTTCGATGTTATGCCATTGCAGAATAAGATAGAAGTCAGAATCATGTAATGGATGATCCAAAGTATGTAGTGACTAAATTGCTGTCTCAGCAAGCTGGAACAGAATGAATGTTGAAATCTCTTTTGATGTTCAGCCTTTAATAGCACTTACATTTTATATATTATCCAGCTGAGATAATATATCAGATTTAAGTTTCCATTTCCTCTTAGCTTTAATTTTTAAAGTTTTCAGATTTTCATAGAATTATGTACCTAGTTCTTTAATATTAAACTTTCCTCCAACCTAAAATAATGTTTAAAATATCTAAAATATTTTCCTATATTATGGACAACAACAATAAAAAACTCCTCCTTATGTTTCCTTGCAGAGAATGCTTAAACTTTCTGTATGGACTTTAACTCAGGAGGATAAAATAAATTACATTTTTACTGGCAATATCATTGCACTGCAAATGTGTCTCAGGAGGGCACATGCAAGGGAATCCCATAGTCAATTGTGATTTTCTTTATTTCTGTTTATAGGAATACTCTTATGTAGTGCTTGTAGAAAGCGGTTATGTTTTTAATCCAATTTATAGTCTAATATAAAGAAAGACATTCATGTTTTTGAATCTGTAATCTTTGGAAAATCTTGGTTGCTACAACAGGGAAATAAACAAGCATAAGAAAAATAAGCTATCCTCAAAAATTCAAGCAAATTTTGGTTTTCCCAAAGTTATGACAAAATAGTACAAAAAGAGGTTGTTTAAAGCTTTTGGATGTTTTTGACACACAAAAAGAAGTATCAAGTTTAAACCAGTTTATGTGAGATAGATGAAAAATGGTGTTCTAGAGATAGCCACCTCGCCCCTACCCCAACCCCCCTCAAGAAACAATCCAATAACAAACTCCAATGTTTTGGCTTTTTTATTGGAAAAAAACCTCCTGAAATCCACATAAATTCAAAATGATTTGCAAAAATTTTCGCAAAAGATTTGCTGTAGCAGTAACATTGTGTAACATCAGACACTATTTTATTGCTGTAAGCTTCAGAACCTTATCCTCCTGATGTCTTTCTAAAAAGACAGACTTTAATTCGTAATGTTCATTGCTGCTAGGTGATATGTGCCAATAGTTTTAGACATCCTACCTATAATAAATCAAGTGATAGATTCTGGTTGTATACCTCCTAATTTTAAAAAGCATGACAACTCTTGTAAATCAAGATGGAATTTCCATCCAGTTCAATTTACTCAGCTGCAACATCTCATGAGAGAATTCAGTTACCTTGGGAGATTCTCCTCTTTGGATGGTGAGATCAGGTGCATTGCTATAACAATGAGTTTGTTTCAGAGGAAAAAATGGAAAAGAATCACTCTTTTTCAGCATCCTTTTCAATTCTTGGCCTGGATATATCATTAATGCAAATTAGACAATTTGTGTATTTTACTCGTTTTCCTATCAGCTTTCATGACTTGCTTAGGTCTCTACTGAATGTAGACTCTCATGAGACTTGAAATCATTAAACATTCAATATCTGTGAAAATGCACTTGATTGTTTGCTTTAAATGTAAGAATTCTGTGGCAGAAGTAGCCTTGTTATCCAGGGTTGGATGGACAGGGCTTTCTGCATGGACATAGCACTATGCACCTACACTGCAGATTTACATTCCTGGCCTTAGCTCCTGAAAATAATTAAGGAGCATCACCAGCAGGTCGAAGGAGGTGATTCTGTCTCTCTACTCTGCGCCAGTACTGCATCCAGTTCTGGAGCCCCCAACACAAGAAGGACATGAAGTTGTTGGAGCAGGTCCAGAGGAGGGCCACAAAGGCGATCAGAGGGCTGGAGCACCTCCCCTACAAGGACAGGCTGAGAGAGCTGGGGCTCTTCATCCTGGAGAGGAAAAGGCTCTGAGGAGACTTTATAGCAGCCTTCCAGTAGTTGAAGGGGGCCTACAGAAAAGATGGGGAGGGACTTTTTATAAGGGCATGTAGTGACAGGATGAGTGGAAACACTTTTAAACTGGAAGAGAGTGGATTTAGACTACATATTAGGAAGAAATTCTTTACTGTGAGGGTGGTGAGATACCAGAATAGGTTGCCCAGTTAGGTTGTAGATGCCCCGTCCCTGGAGGCATTCAAGGCCAGGCTGGATGGGGCTTTGAGCAACCTGGTCTAGAGGGCCTATAGCAAGGGGTTGGAACGAGATGATCTTAAAGGTCCCTTCCAACCCCAACCACCATTCTATGCTTCCATGATTCTCTCACTATTTAAATATTTTCTGTCTAGTTGTACTACTTTTAATGGTGTTTGTATACAGCTGGCACTGGTGAATGAATGTAGGAGGAACTCTAGGAAATCACTGAATTGAAATATTAATTTCCAGGGGCTGTTCTGCTTAGGAAGTAGGTATCCAAGGAACTGACTGAGGCAAAGAACAATGTCTTGCGATTATGTTCTGTAGACACTCAAGATTGCTTTCTGAAACTGTACACCTCCAAAGGAATTTCAGGTGGGCACATGAAAATCTTTGCTATACCAATTGCGTTTGATATCTTTGCCTTTCTGCTGAGCATCCTTAGAGCCAGTCTTGCGAATATGTACTGTGACAAAACTCATTTCATTCCAGCATGCCCACTGGCTCTTGTGGCATTGCTTGTTTGATTTAGCATGCAGCCCAAGAGTGGGAGATTGCCGAATGAGTCCAAAATGGTGCCAGGAATAAGAAATGTTTGTAACAAACAGGAATAATGATAATAAGGAAAATAAGAATAGGATCTGCTCTTGCTGCTTCATGAGTAACAATGTATGCTTTTAGTCCATTTGTATATTTTCTAGGAAGATTGACATATAAATTCTGAATATTTTCTGCTTTTATTTGCCTAAGTATGCAAGTTTCAAGCATTAAGTTGTTTTTGTAAGCTATTTTTAAACACTGTGTACATCTGCAAATGTTTGTGCTATATAAAGAGAATAATACATAACACAGACGTTAATTTTGTTTCACATAGACTATATACTAAGATAATTAAATACATTTCTATCGTAAATAAAAATAGACAACTCCAGACAAAATTAGGATAATCTATTGTTTGTATTAATTAAACTTAAGTGTATTTTATTTAAACTGCTCTTCATTATCCAGAAATCAATTGAATTAAACTCACACTGCATGGAGAACCTACAGAACTGAAAAGGTTCCAACATTTTCATCCATATGGATGATGATCTACGTATGACTTTTACTTTTCTTTAGAAGAGTTAGCATTTGAACTTTAATATCCTTAATTCTTTTTGAAGTGCTATAGCTATATTTCAAGAAAGAATCAGATTGTTTACTGTTAGTGTATTTCCTCCCTAAATAATAAACTTTTAGTGTCAATATTAATGTTAAAAGCCTGAATAGAAGTATGAATCGTCAATTTATGAAGATATTTCTAAGACTAGCAAAAATTGGCATGAGACTTAGGGTCACTTTAGAAGTGGATTTTTCCCATGGGCTAATGAAGATATGAATGATCATGCTTAATTACTGTGCCATAAGATGCCATCACAAATTTCTCAGAATATGTTTTCACTGAAGATAAAGGTTACTTTTGTGCTAATTTCCAATGTTGTTTTATACATAAATTACTGTTGGATGGAATTAATTTGTCATTTGTCAGTTTGGGGGAAGAAACAAAAAGTACCATGCGGAGCAGGTATTTTAGCAGCTTATTTAGGCTAAAAATTATCATTACTTCAACATGCCTCTGTTGCCAATCCAGAATGCAGAAAGGCAAGGACATTTGCAAAGATAAAGATGGTGTATGGAGGGTAGGAAGTTACAGAGTTAACATGCAGAAAAGGTTTATTCTTTCAATTTTTTTTAACTTACACATTCTGTGGGAGTAATGGAAGAAAATGAATGTCAACAGCCTCTCTGTGGAATGCACTGGAAGCTCACAGACATGAAGGAGAGAATGCTTTAAAGAGGCAACTCCTCAGCAGTTGAGCCTATTTAAAGGCATCTGCAGGATTAAGCCCACAAGGTTTAGCATATTTGGAAAAAAAAAAGTGCCATGAATAAAGTGCATTGAGTGGGATGTAAACTTTCCTCAAATTTATTTGAAGTTACTGTTGTCATCATGAGCTGGCAAGCTACCAAAAGTAGTTGTTTAAATGTAAGAGAGACACAGAGTTATGCAGATGTTGAGCAATAACTGATAAAGATCAGGTTAGTTTGGAGGGAAAAATCCCAGTAGCCCAGCAAAGTATCTCCATAACACAAAGCTAATTTTAACCTAGCAATTTAAACATTTCCAGGGAAGACAAACAGTACAGAAAAACAAAACAAGGTCAGAAGATTAAAATAACAATGCCAAATATAAGTTCATGAAAGCCAGGACTTCAATGAATGCTTTGCTTCTGATTTTTTTTTACAATACAAGCTTCAGAGTAGCTACAAGTTCCTTCAGATTCATTTTATTCTTATGACTACTATATCCTGTTTACATTTATGATCAGCTGAATTACAAACAGCAATACTCACCGTGGCATTAAATCTCACAATATTTGTGGGAGTCTCATCGGTTTTGGCCCAGACCACTGCACTCTCATACTCACCCTGCTTGTCTCCCAAAGCTGTAGGGTGAGCAGGCAGACAGACACATTATCCTTATCTCTGATAAATCTCTAGTACCTTACGTCCACTAAGAAAAAGGAGGGACCTTGTGTAGAAAGGCAGCACAAATAGATAGCCAGCCTACTCACTTGCCTGTATTGCTTCAGGTCAGAAGTCATGTGTTGTTCTGGCTTATTCAGGTGGAAAATGTTAATAAAGAAGGGCCCTGTACTGCCAGAATACACAAGAGAAAAAACAGAGGGACAGAGAGAAATGAGACACCAGCTCATCACTGACAGAGTACCAACCCTTTGGCAGATGAGGGTAGAGAGCAAAGTGTCCAGTTGTGGCATAGAAAATGCTCTTGGAGGGTTTACAGGTAATTAATATTGGGAATGGGAAGGTAAATCTGAAGTTTCATTCAACCAAGAAACAAGATTTCTGATATACTGCTTTGCATGTCTTGAGTTTGTGCTGCACAGGAACGAAAGCGCTGCAGGGGAATCCCTGTAATATTTCCTAAAGATTCTGACGGACTGAAATTTACTCTGCATTTTTCCTTTGAAGAAAAAAGAGAGAAAACATGCAGGTTTTTTATATACTAATGCATTAAGGATAGTTAATGCTCAGAGGCACCAGGAAAGGTACTATAATTGCTCAAAAGGGCTTACAGCCTAGCCATATAATCTCAACAGTATGTTTGCATAGACCTGGACACTCTTCATTCTCTCAGCTTGACACTTTCAATTTCCTTCAAAAATCCACTTGTCCAAATCTGCTTCTGAAATAGGTGGTTGTTATGGAGTTGTCAATCAATGGTCATAGTGCTACAAATTGTAGCCAAGCAATTAACCAGATCCAAAAGAAAACTTCATCATGTCTCTTGAATGAAGGTTGAAGAACAGGCTCTTGCCTTTAGTGAATGAACAAAGACTTCATCTAGCCTGTTTTATTCTTAAATCAAGTTCTGTTTTCCTGAAAATTATTTTAACTGTATTTCATTACTGAGTGTCATAAATAGAAGTAATAAAAAGATACAGCGTGTTATTTCCCCCTAAAGTGAAGTGAAATCACATCTTACTGTGTTCATAAGCTTTTTAGGCAATAGCTTCATGATCAAACAGCTGCTGCAACAACTAATTTTATCCTCCGAATCTCAGCTGGTGATTTCTTTTAAAAATAATGATATTATCTTTTGAAATACTAAATAACCTACAAATAGATACATGATATAGAAGCACAATTAAAATAAGTGGACAGTGTTGCCACAAACACAAATGGATATAGACTGATCATGAATAAGTTTAGGCTGGAAATAGGAAGGCTTCTAATGTTCATGGGGCTGTGGTTCAAAAACAGCTTTCAAAGAAAAAAAAATATTCAGACTTGTACTGGGGGCAAAGAAGCATTTAATTTCTGGAAAAAAAATCCTGCTTTCTCAGTAAATGTTACCTTTCATAGAATCATAGAATCATAGAATCATAGAATCATAGAATGGCTTGGGCTGAAAAGGACCTCAAAGATCATTGAGTCTCTACCCCCCTGCTAAGTGCAGGGTCGCCAACCACTAGACCAGGCTGCCCAGAGCCACATCCAGCCTGGCCTTGAATGCCTCCAGGGACGGGGCATCCACAACCTCCCTGGGCAACCTGTTCCAGTGCATCACCACCCTCTGTGTGAAAAACTTCCTCCTAATATCGAACCTAAATCTCCCCTGTCTCAGCTTAAAACCATTCCCCCTTGTCCTATCGCTATCCACCCTCACAAACAATTGATCCCCCTCCTGTTTATACACTCCCTTCAAGTATTGGAAGGCCACAATGAGGTCTCCCTGGAGCCTTCTCTTCTCCAAGCTAAACAAGCCCAGTTCCCTCAACCTTTCCTCATAGGAGAGGTGCTCCAGCCCTCTGATCATCTTGGTGGCCCTCCTCTGCACTCGTTCCAAGAACTCCACGTCCTTCTTGTGCTGGGGGCCCCAGGCCTGGACACAGTACTCCGGATGGGGCCTCACAAGAGCCGAGTAGAGGGGGACCACCACCTCCCTCTCCCTGCTGACCACTCCTCTTTTAATGCAGCCCAGAACATAGTTGACCCTCCAGGCTGCCAGCGCACACTGCTGGCTCATGTCCAGCTTCTCGTCCACCAGGACCCCCAAGTCCCTCTCTGCAGGGCTGCTCTCAAGGAGTTCTTCCCCCAGTCTGTATAAATACCTGGGATTGCCCTGGCCCAAGTGCAGCGCCCTGCACTTGGCCTTGTTGAACCTCATTAGGTTCTCATGGGCCCACTTGTCCAGCCTGTCCAGGTCCCTCTGGATGGCTTCCCTTCCTTCCAATGTATTGACTGCACCTCTCAGCTTGGTGTCATCTGCAAACTTGCTGAGGGTACACTCGATTCCATTGTCTATGTCATTGATAAAGACATTGAAGAGCACCGGTCCCAGGACTGAGCCTTGGGGGACACCACTCGTGACCGGCCTCCACCCTGACATAGAACCATTTATCACAACCCTTTGGCTGCGACCAGTGTCAACGGTTTACGGGCGTTCAGCCCGGTTGCGTGACGAAGGGGACGGGGGATCCACAGGTCCACACCCCAGGAAAAGGGAAAAGGGGAAAAGGGTAAGGAGATGGCCCTGAGAGCAAAGAACAGCGGTAACAATCTGAGGAGAAACAAACTAATTTACTAAATAAGATATCGGAATGCAAAACAACACACTATTATACAATATAATTACAATTTAAGCTGATAAATCCAATACAGAGAGAGAATGTCCCAAAATCAAGGTAGGCCTTACTCTACTACCGACAATAAGACAGCTGGAGAGCGAGGTGCTGCCAAGACGAGAGACGGCGGAAAAAGGGACGAGGTCTCGTGATCTGCAAGTTTTTATACTGCGAGCTTTTATCTTTTCCCTCCGGCTGGAAATGGTAACAGAGGAGCAAAGTACCGTGGGGACTGTATTAGTCCTTCGTTTCTGAGAACCAGGTATATCCACTACATGACATTATGATGTGGAATACCAATAACCGAAAATCACAAAACCATGACAACCAGCCAACCAGTTCTTAACCCACCGAACAGTCCATCCTTCGAATCCGTACCTCTCCAATTTGGAGAGAAGGATGTGATGAGGGACCCTGTCAAAGGCTTTGGAGAAGTCCAAGTAGATGACATCCATCGCCCTCCTCTCATTCACCGATGCTGTCACTTCATCGTAGAAGGCCACCAGATTGGTCAGGCAAGATCTGCCCTTGGTGAAGCCATGCTGGCTGTCTCGGATCACCTCCTTGTCACGTATGTGCCTTAACATGTCTTCTAGGAGGATCTGCTCCATGATCTTCCCAGGCACAGAGGTGAGGCTCACCGGCCTGTAGTTCTCCAAGTCATCCTTTCTCCCTTTCTTAAAAATGGGAGTCATGTTTCCCTTTCTCCAGTCACCGGGGACTTCACCAGACAGCCATGATTTTTCAAGTATGATGGAGAGCGGCTCGGCAACCACCTCAGCCATCTCTCTCAGAACCCTAGGATGGATGTCATCCGGCCCCATGGACTTCCACACATTCAGTTTCATGAGGAGGTCTCAAACTTGTTCCACTGTTACAGTGGGACAAAATCCACTCCTCTCACCCACACCTCGAGGTTCAGGATCCTGGCAGACACGGGGAGCCTGACCACTAGTGAAGTCCGAGGCAAAGCACTTATTGAGCACCTCAGCTTTTTCCATATCTGATGAAGCCAATTCTCCATCCTCATTTATCAGAGGGGGAACACTCTCCTTGACTTGTCTTCTCTTGCCTATGTACCCGTAGAACCCCTTCTTGTTATTTTTCACATCCCTAGCCAAGTTCAGCTCTACCTGCGCCTTGGCTTTCCTGATCCTATCTCTACACATGAGGACAACAGCCCTATATTCCTCCCAGGCTACACAACCTTGCTTCCACTTCCTGTATATTTCTCTCTTTTCCCTCAGTTTAAGCTGCAGGTCCTTGCTCAGCCATGCCGGTCGCCTGCCTCCTCTGCTCGATTTCTTTTGCTGGGGAATGGAGAGCTCTTGGGCTTTCAGGAGGGTGTCCTTAAAGAGCTGCCAGCTCTGCTCTGTTCCTACGCCCTTAAGGACAGTTTCCCAGGGGATCCCACCCAGCAGTTCCTTGAGCAGCCAGAAGTTTGCTCTCCTGAAGTTCAGGGTCCTGACTTTACTCTTTGCCAGGCCTGCATTCCTCCAGATCACAAATTCCACCAGGGCATGATCACTACAGCCCAGGCTGCCTCCAATCTTAACCCTCTAATGCTCTCCTCCACGTTGGTGAGCACCAGGTCCAGTAAGGCTTCACCTCGGGTCGGTCCGTCTAATACCTGGACAAGGAAGTTATCCTCAACAGACTCCAGGAATCTGCTGGACTGTCTGCCACTCGCCTTTCCGCTATCCCAGCAGATATCCAGGTGGTTGAAATCCCCCATCAGGACAAGAGCCCGTGAACGCGACACCTCCTGCAGCTGGAGCAAGAAGGCCTCGTCCACAGGCTCCCCCTGATCAGGTGGCCTGTAACAGACCCCAACCACCAGATCTCCTTTACTGGACCAATCGCTGATTTTAACCCATAAGCTCTCAACCTGGTCATGGCTGTTACTCAGACACAGCTCTTCACAATCTATCCACTTCCTGACGTAGAGGGCAACTCCCCCTCCCTTCCTGCCCTGTCTGTCCCTTCTGAAGAGCCTGTAGCCCTCAGTCAGGGAGGCCTACCTTTGAAGAAATATGGTCTTCAGTGCTCTTGCTCAGCATGGGAGGGTGTTAGAATAAACTTTTCTCTTTTTCTTCCACCATTACATTGTCTTTGACTTTATAGATCTCCAAGAATAGCCTCCTTTAACATCATTTCCAGAAGACTTCTGGATCTTCAACATTTTTCCATGAAGAAATATAGATCTCTTCCAAAACCCCATGACATGTTTTTGAAAAACATTATATGAAGGAAACAATGATAGGTTTGCTCTCAGAGCTCTCACTCTTTGCTACTTGTTCTAGGTCATTCCCAGCATTTTATATATCTTTTTATTCTAGTGGAAGCTCCCATTTTTATGAGAGGAAATTTTGCTCCTGGGCAAACTGAATTCATCTTTGCCTTTTCTCCCTTCCTCCATGTGAACTACTCTAGCCCAAGTAAAAAATAATGAAGGATTATTTCCAGATTATTTTGTTAGCTAGTCTTTTAAATGAGCAAGTCTTCCCTTCAGACCATTGTCTCCCCCACGTTAGCCTTTATCTGAAAGCATTTTGATTTCTAACTTCTTTCTGTTTACTGTAATAACAGAAAAAGACTATTCATGCCACATGTCATATCACTGACATTCCTCCTCATTCTTTTTTATTATTATTTTTCCTTGCCTTTTCTGTATATTCCTGTATTTAGTTGTTCTCTATGTCTTCTTGAAGGACCACAACATGTTTTCCTGGTTGTTATTCTGCATAAGTGTCAGGTGTTTGAATGCATATCTTATTTACTTTTCTTTGCTGGACCAAAAAGATATTTGATTTTTTTATGAGAAAGTCTTTGAACAACACATTTATGAAAAATGACTGGACTGTGTTCTTACTCAATCTGTATCTTTTGGAATATATATTCCTAGAAAATTTATCAGAATTTTCTGATCATAGGTCAGTCTCTACCTTTTACCCCTACTGCACAGACAGAAAATCATATATCTCACACAGTCACTAGATATCTGCCTGGGAGAGGCTATAACTTCCATTTTTAGGAGGACTCAGACCTACTGAAGATGCACTAATGCCTAAAGGCATTGAAGCCTGGAAAGGCTTGAAAGCATTGTAAACACTTGAATTCTGCACTTTTCCTTCATCTCTCACTTTATGAAGGACCTCAACCTCAACCTCCTCCAATACAGGCAGATGTGAATGCATATATAATGCAAAATCTACATATGCATGTGTGTTACTGTAGCTTGCCAGTTTGCCTGCTGGGAGTGCATTATTTCAGGAATAATGCAATAATGTGAAAAAGAGATTCATACATATAATTACAGATTAATAGTGATGATATGAAAATAACAGCAAAGTTCACTTTTCCTCCATGTTCTGCTACAGACTTTATTGTGATCCTTGATAAGCCAGTGTTTCAGTTCCCCCTAAGAAGAGAACCTTCACAAAGGCATGAGAAGAATAAACTCGCCACTGATTGAGTGTTGCTCATGCTTTATACTGGCAGGGAAGCACAAATACCTAAAAGTATTAAGTCTTTCTCTGCAAGTTCTGCTGATTCTTTTCCTTGATAATGTCTTTTCTAGATTGCAGTCAGAAAACCAGCAGGGTTTTACAGACATCAACTTAAAATTATTTGAATGCTTCATTTTTCCTGGCTCAATTATACTCTATTTTAATATTGTGCATAAAATAACATTTTCAATTTATTTATATATATATATGTATAAAAAATCTGTAAATAGAACCTTTTGAAAATACTGTCTCAATAGCCATTTTGAATCCAAACTTCCTATGGTCCATTGCACCAGAGGCTGGTTATCTGACAGTATAAGTTTGAACAAGTTTGGCTAATATTTACAGAGATATTGGCAGGTTTTGCCCTTTGTTTAAACAAAAAAAACTTCATTTGTAAATAGAAACATTTGTAGACCTCTAGGTTTTCTGAAACAACAAAATGTAACCATTACTTATTTTACAAAAAAAAATTGCTCTTAGCACACAACAGAAAATATTTGACTTTAAAAAATTGATGCTGGATTCATTAGAAAGGTTTTGCAACACCAGTATTCTAAGGGATTCTAGCTGCTACTCCTGTGTTCCTACTTCAGTGTTATCAGAGCACCACCAGCTATAATGCATAGTAATCTTATGCATTGACAGCTTACACCCTAATGGCTCTGCTGAAACTGTTATGATGTATTGTGTCATATCCTAATAGGGATATAGTGCTAGAAACAGCTATATCTTGACAAGCTCCACACAAATCAGGTCAGAAGGATCTATCACTCTGCATGCTGACAGCATATATAAGCTAAAAAAGTTTGTATAAAATGAAAAATTAAGTGCTTAAGGTCCACTTTAGTAATAATAATAATACTTTGCTCTTATCTAGAGTCTTCTGTCTCATGATCTTGAAAGACTTTGATTAACTGAGCTTTACCAATACCTCTGTGAGTGAGGAAATGTTTTAATTTCCCCCATCTCACACTGAGATACACATACGTTCTGTGATTTGTCAGGGTCACCCTGGATGTCTGTGACAGGGAAGTCAGCACTCCTTACTTCAGCCCTGAGCCTTATGCAAAAAACTATGCTATTGTTTAGAAATATTAACTAACTTGAATTGCACCCAGATATCATGCCATTCAAAAGACCATCTAGTAATGCAAATTCATACTAATTCTAGTGTTAATTCTTCAGTACTAGCAGAGGATAAAACTTATGTCTTTGCCCTTGCCATTCCTTGATTCCATTCATTAAACAGAGAGTGGTGATGCTATTTGCATATAATTTTTGGAATTTAATTTTGAGTCAGGGTGAGAGCAAAAGAGAGATTTTATGTTCTCCTGCAGGTTGGTTCAGAGGTGTCGCAAGACTGTGCCTTTACATAACTTAATGCAGACAGTGTGACTGTAGAAAGAACTGCAGGATCATAAAATATAAAAATAGACAGAAAGTACAGGTGAAAAGCAAAATGAGATTCTTGTACTGGTACAATCTTTAGCTTTTCCCATGGGGAACTTAAGTTTTGAGCCTTTAAGATTTGGGGGCAAGAAAACAATGTTTTAATACAAATGAATATTAAAACTAGTTGAAATCTTCTGATCTAAGACACTTGAGAAAAACTGGAAAGTAAGAAGGAGATACACTGTAGTTGCTGCTCTGCTGGTGCTGTTACACAGGAGAAGGGTACAAACAGTAAAATATTTTCAGAATAATTTGTGGAGAACACAGCTGAGATATCTGTGCAATAGGTATAATTTCTTTCTCACCATGCTACCTCTCATGGTATCTATCAGCAAATCCTTTGCTGCACTAACTTAAATAGCCAGCTTTCCAACATTCTTCAGAAGCGTGCCTGGACATGTACCATCATCCTAATTTTCCCCCTCAAAGCACAAGCAGCAAAGTATTGCCTTCCGCCAATGCAAGTTAGCCAGAGCAAAAGGATTCCCTGTGGCTTCCTCCAGCGGTCAAAGCAGGCAGTCTTACTTTGTCCTTAATCATACTTAGTTATGACATGAAGAAGAGTGAAAAACGGACACCTGAGAGATGACTGATAGTATTTTAAAAGACATCAACACACGTTTAAAGAACCAATAGTTTGTCCTTTTTACATCATTATACTAAAACATAATTGCTACTGTAGCTCATATGAGGCTTATGAAGTCAGGTAATACCAAAACCTAATGAGCAGTTTAATACATGTGCTCTATAAAGTATAAATACAATAATTTCCAGATCACATCCACAAAAGCTGCTTAATGGTCAGTAAAGTAGCAGGAAAAAATCCACAGCCTAAGGAGATGAGACTTACTGTCAGTTAATAACATTTCATGCAGCATATACATGTACGCTTCCCCAAGAGAATTGCAAGAGGATAAAAGGAAAAAGAGATAGTAGATATTCCAGTGGCTGTTTTCTACTGGCTTGTCTGCTTCTTAGAGAAGAGGAAATAATTCAGAAAATATAATTTATTCAAAAAATTTCTATTCTAATCCACAACAAAATTTTCTCTATTTTTTTTAGTATTTGAAATGACTTATGAAATGTTTTCTGCGCACGATGCTGAGTCTGAAATGGCTCCAGAGATCTGCTGTGTAAATATTCAAACGTTATCAATTACAGAGGGAGAGAGAGAGAGATTGAGGCTTCAATTAATGTCAATTTAAAAATCAGATACTTGCTTTAAATTTAGCAAAGTTTTCAGTTATACTGAAGTTTAATATCACTACTAATACATTTAAGAGTGTGAGATAACAGTTAATTTACGTGCATATTACTATTAATACAGTGGTTTTTTTTTCCATAAGCCTATTTATTTCTGTGTGCTTCATGTGATCATTATTTTCTATCAAATCTAAACAAATATATAATAGATTTTAGAAAAAAAAATTCTCTAGAATTATTTTTCAGTGTTCTTTCAGGAGTACGCAGGACAACACTTTAACATGTTCCTAATTTTATTTCTGTTTGCTTGTTGTTAACATGTATATGTTCCATTGATTCAGCATGTTAGGTAAGTTTCCTGAACAAAAACTATTTTCTTAAATAATAGAAAATTGTATTTATCTTTTTTTTTCACATAACTGTGCTGTACATTAGAATATTTGACTATTTTTAAATCACCATGTGGAATTCCTTTCATGGATTACCCAGCCGACCATAACCATAGCCACTGCATAATTTGGGAGTTATCACTATCAAAGTTATACATTAAAGTTAACACTGGAATAATGGAACAGTCTAATTTAAAAATCTCATCACACATCCACACCTAAATAACGTAAGTTACTTATAAAACCATGTCTGAACAGAAAGACTTCACTAAGATTTCTCCATCCAAGACCTATTGGATACCGCTAATGCCATGTAATTCTTGAACTGCTAAAACTCAACAGTTTCATTTTATAATTTATTGCAATGCATAGTTGTTATGATTGTATTCTCCACTTACATCAGTACCCACCTTAAAGATTTAAATATTAATATATTATACTTTTATACTGAAATATTAATATATTTCAATTTTTTACAAGCGTTGATAATGGCAGGACAAGGGGAAATGGTTTTAAGTTGAAGAAGGGAAGATATAGGTTGGATATCAGTGGGAAGTTCTTTACCAAGAGAGTGGTGAGGTGCTGGAACAGGCTGCCCAGAGAGGCTGAGGATGCCCCATCCCTGGGGGTGTTCAAGGCCAGGCTGGATGGGGCTCAGGGCAGCCTGGTCTAGTATTCGATGTGGAGACTGGCAGCCCTGACTGCAGCAGGGGGGTTGGAGCTTGATGATCCTTGAAGTCCCTTCCAACTCAAGCCATTCTATGATTTTATGATATTTACTCTGCACAACATCAGGCTTCCTAAGCCTGGATATGTAAGAAATTCACAAGGTGTTTGATGCTTCAAAACTGTTCAAAATGAAGGAGAGATTATTATACTTAACAGATGGAAGTAGTTCAAACATACCTTTTCTCTTTGATATCTGTTTATTATTTTTCCCTATAATCTCTCTGAAGAAAGGTTTCCTGCACCCTTCTATTAATTCTCTAATTCAATTACATATGTATTTCTTACTCTGGAAAGAAGCACGAAAATATTTTATAATGTGTAACCTGGTGCCATAATCAAGTGATTATTGCTTCCAGAGGCCCGTGGAAACATAACTTGGTAATCAGGTAAATGACATACATGTGATATTGGATTCCTTTTATTCCACTATGTTTGTTACTATTGTACACCCTGAAGTCTGTTGACATTTTACTTTCTCCTTAATTTGCTGCACGTCTACCAATGATGTTAGTCCATAATTGTTACTTATTTCACTGTCTGCAGAAATAAAATGGTGTAAGTTTCTTTCTCCTTTCAGTCAAGATATCACTACTTCCACTATTTTAAATGAATTGTATTGAATTCTTAGCACTGACTGAATTTTTCAGGACATATCACTTAATTGTTGCTCTTTCAGACTTTGCAGAGCTTATATGCTGTTTTGTTTTCTGCATAGGAATCACTGAGTTGCAATCCTTCCACACTGGATGAGGCAGCCTGTGTATTGCAAAGGAATAGGCAGTCCTCATTCACAAGGACACAAAAATTTCAGTCTTGTTTAAAGAGCAGTTTGGACATATTCTGAAGGAAACCACAATGCAAAACTCTTTTGCTGGATAAAAACAAAGATATTTAAGAAATTTCCTTCAGGGGAAAGACAGTGCTCATGCAACATTCAATAGTGGACATTCAAAGAGAGCACATAACTTGGCCACTTTCTGCAGTTCAATCCCCTCATATGCATTCTCAGTGTACAGAATGGTTTTTTGAAGATTGACAGTGGATACATCCCTGCCCAGCATTAAAGGGGCAAAGAGCTCATTTTTGAGAGCTTTACCACTTTTTAAACTTTCCAGTATTCACTGCTTCCATCTTCTCCAATGACCCCAGTTTCTGAAGTCCATTGTGTAAAGAACTTTCTTTCACCAGCTCTAAACAAAACCTCAACTGATTTCCAGTTCCCACAGGCCTAATACTGTGGTATTTTGCAAACAACTGCTATTTATTCAGTTTATTACTTACCTACCTCCAGTCATATTTTCCCACTGCCTTCTCTGCTCCTAAATGATATATCCCAGCCTTTTAGTGTCTCTACACAAGGCAGCTGCTCCACCACTCTAAACATTTTACTTCTTTTTCTCTGCACTTCTTTCAACTCTGCTACACCCTTCCTTAGATGTCTAGACCAAACTACACATGAGACTCAAGATATGGGCACACCAATTATTAGAGTGATATCCTGCTCTCTCTGTTCAGGTGCTCTTTGTTTCTAAGAATAATCTCACCAACTTTTCTAAACATGCCTAAAATTTTGGTGGCTTATTGTCCACCACTTGACACTAAGTCAAGTCTAATCTGTCTAATCTGCCTGACTGACTCAATACTTTTGGCGTACTTACTTCAAATTGACCTACACGTTCTAGTCTATCTACTACAGAAATGCATCAAGTGTTGGAGTCTCAGTGCTAAATGCCAATGCAAAGATTTCACTGAGCTTCTGTGCTATGTCCTTATCATCCCAGCATGCCTCTCCTACATATTTGCCATGAAGAAGCAAAGCATGAGATGATCTGAGACACAAATATTCTAGGGTATGTCCATAGATAGCTGTTAGGTACCATTTTCACAAACTGCATAACCTGTGAGTGTTTAAACACATTTACATCCTTCAGAAAAACATGAGGCACCAGTTGAGTTCACAAACTACAAGTAAGTGTAAAGTACTTATATTGAAGCTTTACCCAGGATAATCAAAGGGCAAATGTGTAATGGAATATTGTCATACCACTTCAAATAAGTCTGCGGCAGCTTCTTTCCCTTCTTAAGGGCTGTAGAAATATTAGGTCCTTATTTTTTTAAAGTAGGCTTTCAAAAGGATAGAGTCATAATGACATTGAAGTTTGTGTGTGCCTATTCATATCCTGCTCCTATGAAGCAAAATATTTCAATTTCTGTACTTTACACAGGCTTTCAGAAAAACAATGGGATGTACAGAAGTATAAATCAAAAGTACTCTCTACTCAAAGGAGAGAGACCATCAATCACTTTTTGTAATTAAAATGATAAGGGAAAATCTATGCTATTTTACTAGAACTACTTAAGCTATGAAAAGAAGATTTAGCTCTTACACAACGCATTATATTTTAAAACATTTACAAACACAAAGCAATAGTGAAACTGAATGATAACTAACCCTGTACAGGGAATCACATAAGTTTATATGCCTCCTAGTCTCTATTTTAGACTACATTTCAAAAACATAAGAGTGTTTGGAGAGTTAAGTGATCATCACAAGTTCTTTACCTCAAGGAATGTTTAAATTAGAATTTGGGATCCCTAAATCCCACACATGTACTCCGATCATAACAACCTTTTATAAGCTTGGCTCAGAAAACTGTAAATCTGTGTCATTTCATTCAGGACAAAAAAGATTTTTTCTGTGGGAATGAACATTTCTTTGTATATATATAAAAAAAAAAGTTATTATCAATTTATGTCTCATGAAGGGCAAATCAGTCATTAGGTGTTAAGACAGCTACTTTTTCTAAAGAGAAATGTCAATTAAATGCCTAATCCTGGTACACACATCCAGAAAAAAAGATTCATGGCTTCATGACACCCAGTGAGAGTAAGATCAATCCCCAGAATCTTGCCATAGAAAGAAAACAGAACTCTAGTGGCAGACATCAAAATTTGCTTCTGCAAAAATATTTTGATATAACTTCAACTAGAACAGTAAGCACAAGCAAATGCTTATAAATAAGCAATTACGTTTTTCTAAACTTGCATGATGTCACTTCTAGTAGTCTCAACATTTCCAGCCATTGGTCTTTCTGACGTAAGCAGTTCTAACAGATTCAGATAATGTCTGAGGAAGAACAAGCATGCTTCTTCTTCACAGGGAATAAAGTTCCACCTTTCCTAATAATTTTAAGAAGTTTATTCTTAAAAGTTATGCAATTATTTTTAATTAGTAATCTAGTATTTCTTAATGGGACAGCACTATAAGAAATCTTGGCCATCATCACTTTTTAACTGAAAAGACAGAAATCACACTACCTTTATAACAGTTCATTAATTCACATCTGCACAAATAACTGGTTAGGAAGGAATACTGAAGTAGTATTTTGTACAACTCTATTAAACTCTTTTCTCAAAACTCAGGTTAACTCTTTGCTGGAGCAGAGAACGTCTGTATTTTCTTAAACATTAACTAAGCTTTGTGCAGCAAGTGAAACCCCTAAATCAGGTACTAAATACACTTCTCACTCCAAAGTGTCATTTATATATTAAAAATACATATATATAAAGAACTCTAAATAACATCTAAAATATTGACAGAGAGCTTGAGCAAATATATTAAATAGTAAATATACTGATGATTCCTTCACAGTTTTCACATTGTTATACATACATTTCCATCTGAGATTTTAATGTAACAGTTTCACATTTACTATTTGGCAAACATATCATGGCATTCTCCTTTGAAATCCATTCAAAGCCAATTTTACATTCTCTGTAGTCCAGCTAGAGTCTTTAAAGTTTTGAGAAAACTGTAGCAACAGTTATTTTAGAATCATAGAATCACCACAGTTGGAAAAGACCTCCAAGATTATCTAGTCCAACCATTCACATATCACCAGTATTTCCCCACTAAACCATGCCCCTTAGTACAACATCTAAACATTTCTTGAACATCTCCAGGGACAGTGACTCAACCACCTCCTTGGGTAGTCCATTCCAGCACCTGACCACTCTCTCGGAGAAAATATTTTTCCTAGCATCCAATCACAAACTCTTGCCATTTGATTTGTCAGACTATTAAAATTATAATTTGAGGAATATTCTGTTTATGAATTGCAGCAATAAAACATGTAGTTCCATGTAGGTTACTCCCAAAGTAATGCCTCCTATTTATTTCCATGGAAACCGACAACAGATAAAAAGAGCACAATAGCACTATTTGTTAAAGCAAATTCTCAGCTACAAAACACTATTTTTCAACATCATCACCATAATTTCATATACATTTTCACCAGTAATGAAAAAGAGCCTGCATGCCATGCCCATAAAAATTTCCTGGCTATCCAGAACATGGCTCGTCTTTCATGTCACTGTCACCACTGTTGAAACACACCACCTATCACTTAATTGTGCTACAGCCACTGTTTGGTCACCATCAGTGTTCAGAAAGTGTTGATGAGTGTCAGTGGGTGCAATTTTTTCCATGTGGAGGAATTCAGTGACACACATCTGCTTCATATGCATTTCCATGTCAGACATCAGTTTGTCAGACTGTCCCTATGCTGCCATCAGTCTCATGGCAATAAGATGTAATGGAATATTGGTGTGAAGTTCCATCCTTCACTGCCATACCAACAACATCTTTCTCTGACATCACAGGCCAACATAATAAAATAAGAGGTTTTACTTCTGGAACAACCCTTGTACATGGAGTGAATTATATCATGTATCAGTAAACTAGATGTGTTGGGAGGAGCATTAGATGAGATGACTCCCGCTTGAATGGAAGGACTCTGGAACAATGTAATATCACTACTAAAACAAAATCAGTTTGGTTTAACTTGTCTGAGGATGAAAGGAAAGATGTAGCATTATAAGAAGGGCTGTTATGGCTTAACCTGGCTAAATACTACAGAGTCATTCACTTATTCTACTCCACCTCACAGTGAAATGGGGGATAAAATTGAAAAGTGAAAGAACTTTTGAGTTGAGATAAGGACAGTTTAATAAGAAAGGGAAGGGGAGAGGAAGGGGAAGGGAAAAGGGAAGAGAAAGGGGAAAGGGAAGGGAAAGGCAAAGGGGAAGGAGAAGGGGAAGGGGGAGGGGAAGGAGAAGGAGAAGGGGAGGGAATCAGTAACAAAAAGAATAAGCAAAGCAAGTGATGCACAAAGCAATTGCTCACCATGATTTGACTGATGCTCAGCAAATTTCCAAGCATCAATGGCCTCCCTTTGATTGTCCAACTCCCCTTAGTTTCATTGTCCCACATGACATTGTATGGTATGGAATATCACTTTTGCCAGTTTAGATCAGTTATCCTTGCTGTGTTCCCTCCCAGGTCTTGTGAACCCCCAGGCTCTGAGATAGCAGGGTCATAATGGAAGCTGAGAAGTCCTTGACTCAGTGTAAACACTGCTCAACAACTAAAACATCAGTATGTTATTAACATTAGTTCTCACCCTAAATTCAAAACACAACACCATATCAGCTACTAGGAAGAAAAATAACTCTATCCCAGCCAAAACAAGGACAACAGCAAGTACAGAGACTAAAATAAAATGAGTTGTATCAGGAAAATACAGTGGAAGAAAATGATTTATGTTTTTTGCCCTGAGAATACTACTGAAAAAGAATCTGATTTTGTAGAGTACAAAGAGAGTATCCTCAATACAGAGGAGACATCAGAGTGCTAGGGAAGATCTTCAAATATACAGTGGCTATTTTGGTACCAGTTAAGCACCCTTCCAACACAAAACTTGTCAGCAATAGTGACAATAAACTGATACAAAAGGAAGTAGAGCAACAAGGTGGGCTGTTTTCAGCTCAGGTGATTTCCTGACTAACAACACTCAATAATTCTTTCTTTCCATTACTTGTTCAGACTGTCTTGTGATCTGTACATTTTCTGCATTCCTAACACTTTTTGGAAAGGAATTCCAAAGCATTTTTTCTTTTATTTGGTTTGATTCTCCTCCCCACCAGCTTCTTTTTATGTCTCCTCTTTCTGATTGGAAGACAGAGATGTAGAAGGTTAGAGATCATAAAAATATTTGTGTCTCTTCTATTCTCCTTTTTCCACCAACTTAAGAATTGAATGTTACTATAGAAAGTGTACATGTTAAACGTGGAACTGAAAAGCTTGCACAACGCTATTATTTCTCATAAAAAATGGGAAAACACAGTGTCAGATTTGTACCTAGTGGTACAAGTATCATATTTCCTCTACAAGCCTAACAATGTGGCTATAAACCTAAATCCTGGTACATTTATGGCACCGGCTAATTAATGGCAGCCTAGAGCGGCCAGTACTTCTCAATAACACAACCAGTGGACAGTAATATGGAAAGAGGTGTCAGATGATCGTGTTCAACATTTTTCTGTGACAATCTGAAATTAGTTTATGAATTAGTACCATTTTAAACTTAAAAGATAGGAAGAAATTACCTGGGCTTGGAAGATAATAATATTTGCTCAAAATAAATAAGGCAGGCAGAGAACGGAGACATGATATTCACCATTATCATCATCATCATTACTATTATTATACCATCCCACCCATAACTCAATCTGAAATTGTCCTTGATAAAGCTGCAATGGCCTGAAGGATAAACAACAGCACAAGTAGTTACCACCAGGGAAAGAAGGAACTCAGCAAACAGAGCCTCATGATTTGCCATCAAGGTTGTCTTGTTTTCAGATGACCTCCCATTTTCTGAATTCCCTGTGGTAAAGGTTATTTGCAAATGCTTAGTAAATATAACTTCTTAACATTCTCTCTGTGCCTTGTCATTGCAACATGAAATAAATAATTAAGACTTCTATCTGACTGGTTTATTTAATCTTCTTCCAGATTTGATGGTGATATCACAAAATCTTGACACTACTCTTGAACTTTTCACCTTTGAATCTGATGTGCTGTATTTCATATGTACCCTTGGGATTTTTGTCCTCTAGTTAAACTTCAGCATACAAGAAAGGTAAATGGTATGAGTCTTTTCATCTAAGAAGCCTTTCTGAAGACAAATCTTCATGGTTTCTATCTTTATACACATTAACATTTCTGTAGTTCATTCTAATTACAGTATTCACAATCCTATTGGTATGATCATGCTTTACACAATGTCCTATCCGATGTTTTGCAAAAAAAAAGAAATCAGTACAGTTACAAGTATTTGGTAACAGTTAAAATTAATTCATTAAAAATGTGAGCTACATTGTTGTGAATCATTTCTTACATGGTATAAAAAAAAATTGTACAGGTGAGTGAATCTGAAAGACACTCTATGATGAAGCAACAGTCCATACCAGAGAGAGGACAAGGATGACCCTAACAGAACAGGAGGAAAAGGCTTTTTGGGTAGAAAACTTCAGATAGAATCAGCACAAGAATTCAGCAAATAACATCTCTAAAACAAAATTAAATAAAGGATGGAAAAGTCAAAAAAGAAAAAAGCTGTTTGTAATCATAGAATCATAGAATAACCTGAGTTATAACCTGAGTTGGAAGGGACTCACATGGATCACTGAGTCCAATTCCTTGCTCCACATAGGACCACACAAAAATCAAGCCCTATGTCTGAGACCATTGTCCAAATCTCTTTGAACTCTAGCAGCCTGGGGCCATGACCACTGCCCTGGGGAGCCTGTTCCAGGTCCTGACCACTCTCTGGTGAAGAACCTTTCTCTAACAACCACCTGGCCTTTCACTGGCACAGCTCCATGACATTCCCTTGAGTCCTGTCAATGCCACCAAAGAGCAGAGATCAGTGCTGCCCTTCTGCTCCTTTCATGAGGAAATGTAGGCTGCCATGAGGCCTCCCCTCAGCCTCCTCTTCCCTAGGCTGAACAAACCTAGGGACCTAAGCTGTTCCTCACACGTCTTGCCCTCCAGACTCTTCACCATCTTACAGCCCTTCTTTGGACGCTCTCTAATAGTTTCATGTCCTTCTTATATTGTGGCACTCAAACCTGTACTCAGTGCTTGAGGTAAAGTCATATAGCACAGAGCAAAGCAGAACAATCCCATCCCTTGCCCAACTAGAAGTGCTGTGCCTGATGCACCCCAAGATATGATTGGCCCTTTTGGCTGCCAGGGCACACTGATGACTCAAGTTCAATTTGCCATCAATAAGTGCTGTTTAAAACAGCATCAATGAATATTTTCTTTATGTATGTCCCATTTCTATTACTTTCATCCTGCTTTTTTTGTTGTTCATGTAGGAGTAATCACAGACTTGTACAGACTGGGAGAAGAACTCATGGAGAGCAGCCCTGTAGAGAAGAACTTGGGGGTTCTGGTGGAAGAAATGTCGGACATGAGCCAGCAGTGCGCTCTTGCAATCTGGAAGGCTAACTGCATCCTGGGCTGCATCAAAAGTGAGGTGTCCAAAAGGCAGAAGCAGGGGATTGTCCCCCTCTTCTCTGCCCTCATGAGGCCACGTCTAGAGTACTGCATCCAGACCTGGGGCCCTCAGCATAAGAAAAGCATAGAGCTGTTGGAGTGGGTCCAGAGGAGGACATGAAGATGATCAGAGGGCTGGAGAACCTCTCTTATGAAGATAGGCTAGGGAACCTGGGGCTGCTCAGCATACAGAAGAATAGATTTGGGGGAAAGGTCTTTCAGGCCTTCCAGTACATAATGGGAGCTTATAAAAGAGATGGAGACCAACTTTTTACACAGGCTGATAGTGATAAGACAAGGAGGAATAGTTTTAAACTAAAAAAGAAGGGAGAATTATGTTGGATGTTAGGAGGACATTCTTAGAGGGTGGTGGGGCACTGGCACAGGCTGCCCAGAGAAGCCATGGATGACCATCCCTGGAGGCTTTCAAGGCCAGGTTGGATAGGGCCCTGGGCAGCCTGATCTAGAGGGTAGCAGCCCTGCCCACTGCAGTGGGGTTGGAACTGGATGATTTTAAGGTTCATTCCAACCCAAGCCGTTCTATGATTTTATGATATGATTATATGATAATTGCTAATAAAATAAAGGAAAATGGGGAGAAATAAAAACTACAGAATTCTACATCTTAGATGTACTGCATGAATAATTGCATTCACTGGACATCATTCAAAAAGTTCAGTGTTTATAATTACCTATATTTCCATTATAAAGTTCCACTGTACAATTTCCTTTCTCAGTCCTGAATTGAGTGTTTTGTTTGCGCTATATCATTTGCACATTTGATCACAGAATATAAGTCTCTATTAAATCTCAAAGAGTTTTAGATAATATGGAAGGAGTTTATTTTTCTAGGCATGATTTGCATTATAACTATCTACAGTTCTTCCTAATCTGGGAGAATTTTATTGATGAGGAAAAGAAAGGAACACACTTATCTTTAACATATGATCATTAAATAAATGTTTTTAATGCAGAAGATTTGTTATATTAAGAAGTATTAAAAATATATCAGTCTACTCCTTTATTTTGAAAGGCTATATATAAGTGGGGAAGTAGAGTAATACTACCATAGAAAAGTATAAATAATAAGCAAATCTTCTCAGTCCTTCCAAATAAAAACTCCATTACTTTATTTGTTATCCTGCCAGTCCTCACTAGAAGATAAGTTGATTCTGACCCCTAGCTTATTTTCAGTGAGATTCTTTTAAGCTGTCTTCCATAGGCACACAACTCCGTCTAGCTTTCCATGAGATCAGAGTGCCAACATGTCTTTTCAACTCTACTTCCTCAGAGTGCCCCAAAACTCCAATTTGTCTGATGAAGTTCACACTGCTAATGAAGGGAGAAAATATAACTGAGCTTCTCCAACTGCTAGTAACAACCAGATGCATGGAACAGATTTGTTAGCAAACGAATATGAGGTTCACTGAGAACTGTAGAACTTGGCTTTGGGGCCAACAATGCTTAAATTTTGAAGGAAAAATAAAGACAAAGAAAATGAACTGTAATAAGATTATGTGTTAAAAGGGTGATGGATGATGGAGATTTAGGACTATTAATTTGAAACAAATACTAATTAACAGTACTCTCTAACAACCTTCCCCCAAACCCTGCCCTAATTATTCTTGACCAGTCTCTCTTCACAATTAGAAATGGGAAAACAATAGTCATCTAGGATGATTTGTTACATCAGCAAAGACAGGCAGAAGGGACTTCTGTATAAAATTTTCCCCAAAAAGTATCAAGAATCCAAGACAATCAAGTAGCAGTTTATGTATTCTCAAAGTGAATGAACAGAAAAGATCAGTCCAAGTTCCCCAGACTAGATTCACATAGGTCATTCCAAAAGTAATTCTTCCCTTTTATTTCCATGAAAACTACAACTGGTATAAAGAGCATAATAACACTATTTGATAGAGCAAACTCTCAGCTACAACATGCTGTTTGTCACTACCATTAGCAATGTATTTTCTGAAGAAATGATCAAGAAACCTCATGACGCACTCATAAAAATCTTCACCAGTGGATGTGAGAACAATGAGATAGTGGGTGGTGTGTTTCAACACTGGCAACAGTGATCACCTCCACTGATTTGATCTCCATTCACATTTAGCAAGCGTTGATGAGTGTCAATGGGTGCAGTTTTTTCCACATGAAGAAATTCAGTGACATACCTCTGCTTCATATCCACTTCCATGTCAGACATCACTTTATCAGACTACCCCTCTGCTGCCATCTGTCTCATGGCAATAAAATGTAATGGAATATTGGTGGGAAGTTCCAGCCTCTACTGCCATACCACCAATATCCGCCTCTGACATCGTGGGCCAACAGAATAAAATAGGAGGCATTATTTTTGGAGCATCCGTCTTACAACAGATTCGTATGTACTGCTTAAAACAGAAAAAAAAAAAATTACGTGTTCCTAAGGCTCTTGATCACTATCAACTGACCATTTGTACTACATCAACATTTGCTGCAATTACATTAAAAAAGCACTATCCTAGATCCAATGTTGAGAAATTTCTGAAGAGGCAGTGTTCATCTGTGCTCAAAGGAATGTGTTAATGGTCAAATGGTTTTCTGATGCTCACATAACGTACTGCTTCTATGCAGGTGAGCTGCATTAAATCTGTTGTACATAGTTCTCGCAGTTTTGTTAAACTAAAACAAGCAAGTTTTAGTTTACATCCTGTGCAAAATTCATTTTCATGCACAGTTGCTCTCTTTTCACCAGTTTTGTTCCATGGAAGCCATGAGCTCTACTGGTATTAATCGAGCAATACTGGATTATCCAGACTGATAAACAGCTCTATAAATTTCACATGCTCTCCTGAAATGACTGCCAACAGGTGGTAAACTGCTACTAATCACTGCCAACAATTTTGCAGTAGGGGCATCAAGATGCTACAGAAACGGATGGCACAAAACAAATGGACTTGTGAAGTTCCTGGGACCACACACTAGGTTCATTCAGGCCATGAATCAGCCATCAGATGGCAACAATTTTGTCACTACTAGCACAAATCATAATGGAATACATGTCCTGGAGCTGAAAAGCTCCATATCTCATTATCTATCCCCTGAATCATGCTTGTCACCACTAGCTTTAAGTTTTAATTTCCTTGTTTCCATTCGTTGTCAAGGCTATTTGACTGTATCTCTTTTGTGTTTAATCAGTAGTACCAACGCTTTTGATGAGATTATGTCGCTAACCTGGTGCTCCAGGAAGTCACAAACACAGAACTGTTTATACAGGAACAAATTAAGAACAGCTCTTTACTTTGAGATAGAAAAATAACTAGTCCTACAAAACATAACATCTTTAGCAAAAGCGCTTTGTAGACCTAGATTATCAAATGTAACAGTTCAGTGGTTCAATTCATACCTGACAGGCTTCAAAGAATATATATGCAAATTGATCTCCCAGCTGCAAGGGTAATTAACATGGCCTGCTGCAGGGGGCTGTTCTTCCACCCTTTCTGTTTCATTATTATTTTAGCAACTTTACATTTTTCTCAACCCACTATCTTTTGGTATGGAAATAAATTTAACTTCCTGGTTTATGTAAACTTCATTACACTACAATCAGCAGGGAATCTAGCTTGTTGGAAGTGCTAACGTTTGAAAACCAACACTGGTTGACACAGACCTTAACACTGTACAAACACTGTTGTTGTTGCTGTTAAGTATATTTCCCTGAGTTTGCCCAAAACAGTTCTTATAATATTTTAAGGTACGCAGTAAGCCTTTTTATTCTCTCATGTTTAAACCAGTTTAAGAGCACTGAAACAGAGCTAGCAAAGGACCAGAAAAGACAAAGAATCTTGGAATGCGTTGTTTAATCCATTATTCACTAGGGTATTCAAATCACGCTTACACTCAAACCAGTGGACTTATTTTAACAAAGTAGGAAAGGTACAGTCCTAAGTTTATAGCATTTCAGGCAGTACCAGACCCATCGACAGTATTCTTGGTCATGCATGAACTGTGGTACTGTTTTCACAGGGGGATATGCCATGTGTAATACATACTGTAAAATGTTCCCCATACGGTTATGAGGGAACACCAAGACTATTTTCCCATTATATAGTAAGAGAACAGCTTACAGTGAAGCAATCACATTACACATGCCTGGGAAAGCTATAGGCATAAAGAGATTAATGTGTTTGGATACCTTTTATAGCCAGAAACTTCTGTAAGAAGCCATTTCTGCAAATAATAAAGCAAAATAATATGTTAAATCATTTTAAGCAAATATTTACGAGAAGACATAAAGTAACAGTTAACAAGTATAACTCATAAGTGGCTCAACTTTCCTTTAGAGAGGGTCACAGAAGTCAATTAATTTAGTACAGAGATAAATGTAATCAAGACCACTGCATGTTTCCATGTTGCATGCTACACATTTTTATATCAAGGTCAGCTATTGTTGTTTTTTGTTGTTGTTTTTTCAGACAAAAGCATTTACAAGCTTCCAACAAAATGTATTACAGCATAGGTCAGGCTGAGTGGGGCTCTGAGCACCATGATCTAGCTGTAGGTGTCCCTGTTCATTGCACGGGAGTTGGATTAGATGACCTTTTAAGGTTTCTTCCAACTCAAATGATTCTATGATTGCATGATTCTATATACATGAAAGTGTACATGTACATGACCACACATCCATGTTAAATAATGTTGGGAAAATCAGTGTGTGAATTTTTTGTTAATAATTCAGGCAATTTCCTCATCAAATCAGTGTCAGCTACAAATATGGAAAAAAATCCAGTCCATATGTTACTAGGTTTAGGCCAGGGCCTTGGAGGATCAGGCCCTGTATTTATCCTCATCTAATATCAGAGTGCAGAACAACTGAAGGAGATCTTCTGTTGCCTTCGCACTACTGCATACACAGTACTTAACAGAGGTTAATTGAATATATTCTAAAAGGGCATTGGTGGGAGTGGGAACAGAATCTCTGCTGCGCAGGTGGATAAGGCCAGTCCTGATCCTAGATATCATCTCTACATTGTTTCAGAAATTAAGTGAATGGATCATGAGAGAGAAAAAGAAAAATATGCAAGAGAGAAGAGGAGAACGAGAGAGAGAGGACAAGCTGTTTGAATCAATTTTGTATTTATGAAGATATATTGTTTTCAGCAATAACAGATGGGAATTTTCAGTTGTGTCTTATAGAATTAGGTGTCTATTTCCCTTTGAGTTTTACTGCTGGTTGAGAGTTTATCCTTCTTAAACTTCGTAGAATAAACCAACCTGCATTTTGGTCTGCAAAGGAGGCTTCATAAATCACATGTTGCCAGTATGGCAAATTGCACCTTTATGAGGCAATTTCTGGCAGATTAGCTGATGTGCATCACCACATCTTCAAATTCAAGTGATTTGGACATGGCCCATAATGAATAAGACATTCCCAGCAACAGAACACTGATTTTGCATTATTATGAAGTAGGAGTTGACAGCAGAATACCGATTTTGCATTATTATAAACTGGGGACTGAAAGTTACCGCTGTCTGGAAAGAGTTCAAAAATAATTTGTTGGCAGTTTCAGCTGAAAGGCCAAGGACTGGGAAAGCAAGGAGGCTAAACATGTCTTTCTAAGAGAAACCCCCTCAGGACAATGCTGAGTAACGCTTCCATGTCTGTGCAGGGGCTGAATTAAGCTTGCTACTCATGCATCATGAAAGAGGAAAGGTTGAATCTTCAGTGTGAACAAAATTCCATGTTCCACATCCCATAAAATTCATCCTTTAAAATAATTATAAAGAAAACAGCAGATCTGTAACATGAGTCCAAAATGCTGACAGGATAAGAGAACAGTCACAAGCAGGGACTGATTTTTCACCTCTTACCAGTTTTGCTGTAGAGCTGAAAAGGCTGAAGTGGCCAGCAAAAATCCTGCTTCTGTAATTTTCCACTGTCTCCGCAAAACAGCTCTATAAATGCTTGACCTTGAATGCAAAAATAATCTGTCCTTTATCAGTCATGTCTTTTCATGGCCTGGATAATGGCATGAAATGTACATCCTGCTTTATTGTGGAGCTTCTTGTGATAATGATTTCAACCAAACAGCAAGTACCTGTGTTCCAGAAATGCACTCCTATTCATTGTATAAAAGAGGAGCATGGATGCCTTTTGTCTATCACTTGCCATTTGACTCTGAACTACAGGCACCAACCACCACCATACATCTGGTCTGGATCACATTCCCCTTCGTCCCACTCAGGGCATTTTGCTGGAATACACTGATCAGGCTTTTGAAAACTAAAGACCCCACGCCACTCTTTTGTAATAACAAACATTTCTTCTTTGTCACTCTGCACATCTTTTTAATCATCTTGTCTTTCAACTATTATTCTATCTTACTGAAACTAATGAGATATCTCACGTGAAAAAATAATACCCACCTGAATAAGAGCTAGAAATGCCAAACATTTAGTTCATACAGCTGTAGATTCAGCCTAGTGCAGAGTCCCCTTCATACTGCACAGTGCCTCATGCTGGTTCAGGTGTTGGATGACAGCAAGATTGGGATATGTGGTAGAGGATGCCTTCTTCTGCAAGGCTGCAAGGCAGGCAGTGAAATGAGACAGGACACATACACACTGCCTTGCTACCTGCGTAGCATGTAGGAGCAGGAGGTAGACACATAGAAGTAAAAATTTAACTGAGAGGATGTAAATCTCCTTTGCCCTTCTCACCCACCCTGTTTACAAATTCACATAGGACTGTGTGTTTTCTGGGTAAATGCAGCAGGTGTGTGCTTGAGAGTGGCTGGCACCTGCTGGGCCTGTTTCTGGTTCCTCTGGAGATGCCCTGAGACAAGATGCAGCACGAGGAAATTTTGAAAATGAATACAGTAATGTGGATAAATGACAGGCTAGATAATGTATAGCTAAATTATGATGCATTCAGTTAAAAATGCATGTACAAGAAGCTTACACTCCTGGCCATTTCCACTTAATTCAACACATTGATTATGTAGCCTAGAATAAATACATTTATATGATGAAAACTAACTCAGGGATCTGCAGTACTCCTGACACAACATTCCGCTGAATTAGAGAAAGCATGGAGCTGTAGGAAAAAAATCCACTGCCCCCTCTACATCCCCATAAGCAATAGTTCAAATTAAAATGACCCAAAAAACTTGAGGCTTCTGTGATTCTTTTGTCCCATTTCAATAGACCTTCCAAGCACCATGCAGCATGCACTGTCTCTCTCTGCTGAATGATAAGCGTGCAAAATTGGTGGCAGGTGTCCTGTTCCACATCTGCAGCATTCTTTTTGTCAAGCTATGAAGGCAGGAGGAACAAATGTCCTTGACATCTATGAGGGGCCATCTGACTGCAGACCTGAAGATAAACCTCTGATTATATGCCCTCCAGCTCATGCTGGATCAGTGTCAGCAGCAAGAGCAGCAAGCTGTGCTGTGTCTGACTTGTAGAAAGGAGACAAATTTATTGGAGAAATCACAAGTTATTAAAGAGAAAAAAAAAAGGATGTACTTTGCTCTCCTATTCTGACTCATAATCTTAGGAGCTGGTAAAGATATCAAGATGATAGAGTCACATCCTAATTGTGCCTTTGAACAGACTACTGGAGGGAATTCTTCCAGAGTAAGGAGCCTATAGCCAGAGTTCTTCCAACTAATATGGTCAAATGCATCTGACTGTGTGTCAACCATTAAACTCATGTCTTCTTCTATGGAGGCTTCTGGTAGAGAAAATTGAATCTCCTCACATGGACTGAAACATTATTCTGCTGTCTCTCTGTCCCCATTGTTTGGCTTCCTCTTCAAGAGGACAGTTGGACTGGATGATCTTGTAGGTTTTTTCCAACCTTGGTGATTCTATGGTTCTTCTAAGAAGCAAGTTATTTCTCCCTCATTGGTGTCAAGTTTAAAAGCAGTTGTTCAGATTCTTCTCATTGGGAAGTTATCAGTTTCAGGCTATTGCATATCAATATTCCGCTGAATCATCCCACTCCTTGAATATAAAAGTTCTCAGCATCATACTGTTGGCTTATCTCCCAGCATCCACACAACCAAGCATCGCACAGCCACTCATTCACTCCCCTACTCACTGGGATGGAAGGTAGAATTAGAAAGGTAAAAGTGAGAAACATCATGGGCTGAGATAAGAGCAGTTTAATAGAGAAAACAAAGCTGCATGTGCAAGCAAAGCAAAACAAGAATTTCATTTGCTACTTCATAGCAGCAGGCAATCGTTCAGCCATTTCTAGGAAAGCAGGGCTTCTTGAACATGATAATTCCTTGGGAAGGCAGATGACATCACTTTGAATCTTAATCTTTGATCCTTGTCTCCCACCAGATTTTATTGCTAGACATGATATCACATGGTAGTGAATATACCCTTGGTCAGCTGGAGTCAGCTTTCCTAGCTTGTCCCCTCCCAGCTTCTCATTTACCTCTAGCCTTCTCACAGGCAGGACAGTATGAGAAGCAGGAAAAATCTTGTTGCTGTGTAACAACTAAATAGCAACAACTAATACGTCAGTGTGTTATCACCACTATTTTCATCACAATTCCAAAATACATCACCATGCAAGGCTCTATGAAGAAAATTAGCTCTGTTATAGCCAAAACTAGGACAACCATCCAGCACCTCAACCCTTACAGATTAGTCTGTCTGCCAGGTGCCTTAAAATAACACTATCAAGCTGTCAAGTGGAAAAAAAAAAAAAAAAGCTTGAGCATTTGATATGCTCACACAATCACTCTATTAATTTTGTGTAAATTAAAAAGGAACAGCTGTCTAACTCAGAAATGTGTTGGGTATTTAATTAGTTTCATTAATTAGAGGAACCTTCCCCTAGAAAGCAATGCAGGATGATGCTTCTGAATCAGGATGGTCTGAACATGGGACAAAGTGCCATGGAAACCTGCAGTTGATCTCGTCACTCAGTATTTCATCCAGATACCTCATAAACTCCTGCTGCACTGGCAAGATGCTACTGGTCTTGCCCACCAGTTCAATACCAACAAAGGAGCCAAGCAGGGATTTCACAGATAACAGTGTCGCCCACGGGGGCGGATTGGTAATTCTACACAGAGCTGCACGGTTTCAAAGATCTGTGACAACCCCTCACCTGAATGTTTGCAAGGGCTGATATAAGCAATTAGAGGCAGCACTGGCAACATTAAAAAATGTTATGGACTTTGCAGCACATATTCACTTTTGCTGGGAGTAGTAAGTGGGGCAGTTTGCAGTTAACATCGGCATGATGTCTGCAGGTTCAAAAACTTGACAGCGCTCTCACCCTTTCCCAGTGAAGGTCCTTTTCACAAAAAAGGCTCATATTGACATTTTGCACAGTCTGACTTACTTTCTTTCTGACCCATATTTCTCTTTCCCACACCAGGTTTCCTATCTTGACACCACATCTGTTTGGCTCTGTTTGCTCACTTAGCGAAATCGAGGATCAGTAGTTTAAGCACAGTGCTCTTGCCAAAATCCAGTTCCAGGTGACTTTTAGCTCTATGAACAAATTCTGAAAGGCTGAGATAAGTTAACAGCCTCTCTGGCAGCACCTCACTTCCCAAGTTAATAACCTTTAATTTGCTGCTGAAGCTTACATTTTTTACTGTTTCAGACAAACTGAGACATGTTACTTTAGACGGTACAAATAGCTCTTCGATAAGTTTGCTGTTTTTGACTGAGGCAAGTGAATTCAGATGTCAGATCAAGGAGTAGACTCTTCAGAAAGAGAAAAGGTCTCGATGCAATAATTTCTTCATACAACACAACTAGATTAGGCCATAATACATGAAATTATCACTGATAACTTTGGCGAGAATAATAAAAAATTCAGATAAGCAAAAATCTACCTGTTCTTGGAAATATGTACTTCACCTTAGTGCTTTAACAGTAGCTAAGTGCTCATAGATGTAAGCATATTTTTAGAAATGCCTGTTTGAGTGGCAATATTATGAGAAATGAAAATCAAAACAATTATTATACACACTTGTGTTTTCTATATAAGTCAATTGTTCAGCTCAGTTCCTATTAGCATTTTATAATGTCTGTTTTGGGTCTTTTTTTTAATTTTCACTGTATGTACATGCGTACTTGCATATTTAAAGAAAATTGAATGTTCTGGTTAATACTGAAGGTACTCTTCTCTGTTTGAAGAGGAACATTTTTAGACTTCTTTATCTCAAGGTTTTCATTAAAACAATGGGAAGGATGAAAATAGAAGGCTATTCTTTTTCCAACATTTCCTGCAAGGTATAAGTAACTTTTTCAACATTGCTTATATATTGCTTATATTTATTATGTTTTTAAAAATTACAGGTACCTCTAGAATTCACAGAGAAGCATTAATGGCTTCTGTCATGGCTAAATTTTGTCATCAATCTGTATTACCTAGCAGAAACAGGAAGTGGTGAGCTTAATGTTAAGTGTTCTTTGGGTTTCAAAAACAGATCTTTTTTCCACAATTCCTTTAAAAAAAAAAAAAAAAGATATATGAAGTTGTGACTTACTATGTCCTTCCAGACTCATGGTGGAGTGCAATAGATTCTTCCCACATTTAATCTACTCCTAAAGATTCTGTGCTGGGATAATCTTGTACACATCTCTGAGCTTCTTGTCCTAGAAAGTGTTATCTGCCTCTGAACTAGTAGAGACAGAGTGTGCAAGGACATAGAGCCTAGACACTGAGACTCAAAATCTAAATTTAGAAACAGCACCAACTTACAATGGATACCCAACAGCTCTGTGCATAAATGATATCTGACAATATAATGGGCTAATATATGAGAGAGGAGGAAGAGCTTCAGGACCTGCAGTTCAGCCAATACCAATTCCTAGTAGTGTTTATCAATTAACCAAAAGAGGGGGCTAGTTCATTCTTTTCTCATGTTTTTTAAAAATACATTTATATTTCCTTCCTTGGGTTCTTGGAATATTCTTGATGGAAAATGAGGTGGACTCTTCTTTGTTGGCAACACTTCCATTTGCACGACTATACTTCATATTAAAAGGCCTCCAAGTAGCCACAGTACCTTGTAACTTTGGCAAGAAAAGATGTTCTCAGCTATAGGAATATACATTAAACTGTTCTTTTCCTATAGCCCAGCAGAGAATTAAGAAAGCAAAACTGTTACACAAGTTTCAATTTTAAGTATCTTTGACTTATTGCTGTGATTATACTAATTGCTTGTCTTCCTAGTGGGAGGTTGCAGGAAGCTGTTTTGAAGTAATCAAGCTGAGATGTGGCCTTCTATTTATAAGAGGCCTAGAAATCTTACTTTCCCAGAAAGAGTATCTAGTTGAATCTCTAAAACATATCAGCTACAATTTCTCTTTCCTCCCTCAGAATCTCACCTGAGTTTATGATTCAGTTCTTTCTCACTGTCTGTGAACTTTAGATGATGCTGCTGGAGAGTGCTTCAGACAGCTACTCTTCTCCAATTTGTTCCAGCTTCTGAATGCACAGCAAAACCTCTGTAGCTCTGCATTAACTGTGTCATACAAACATACATACATATTACCCAACTTGTAGGCAGCTTAAATACAGAAACAATAATTGATCAAATTTACATGAAGGGATTTGCTACAAAATCAGTTTAGTATTGTGATATATACTTAGAGTACCTTTGAAAGAAAGTATATAACATCTGCCATACAGTTGTAACACCACAGAAACTCTACACTTCATCTAATTGAGCAGGTGTAATTTAGATCAAGAACACTTTAATCTATGCTGATTGCAATAAGGACCAATGAACATTTTTTCTCTATACAGACCATTTAAAGTTAAAAAGAAGGCCAGAAGTCAATGTATTTGCCTGGGACAAATGAGGACAGTGTCAAGCACTACTGGGATTTAAATCAGTACTTCTAAATAATCTATTGAGAGTTTTTGTGTGATGAAGGCAGGGTAACCTTACCCAGAGAAACAAGATCCTTCTGCTGAAAAGAGGTTAAATTTCATCACAGATCACTGGCAGGGTTTTGCTGTTGTTGATGTTCTGCTTTTTTTCTAGTTTATGACTACAGTTTCTTGGTAAAACTGGGCACGTATTCTTAATAAGTTGTTCCAGGAATGCCAAAATGACTTGATAGCAAAGGTTATATTTTGCCCAACACTATCAACCAAAGAAAAAGAAAATGGAAATTCTAAGTGAACTGTTCTGACATTTCTGAAACATTTCATTTACAGACACATGCAATAAACAAAGAAAATAAAGAGCTAAATCCACACCGATACTGAAGGAAACAGCAAAAGTGACATTTTTTCACAGTAGACTTGATACTAGAGATTTTATGGAGACTGATCAAAACTCAGGTTAAAATCCCTCCTCACCACAAGGGGATTTGTAGGCACGTATTTCATCTCCCAAGGAAATGTCTTGCCCACTGACTGTTCTATAAGTTATCCTGAAGTAGAGTAGACTTACGAAAGATAGGATGTTCCTTCAGGCTATATTCACCTAGCAAATGAATATGAATATGAATTCATAGGAATGGCCTTAAATATGGATTATGCTGACAACTGATTTAAGTACTTAGTCCTTTAAATACTAAGAGCTTTGTTACCCGAAAGCTGGTATTCCTGGATGTAGTTCCATCTCAACTAATAAGTCTCACAGAGGGTATAGAATAGAATCATAAAATCACAGAATCACCACGGTTGGAAAGGACCTCCAAGATTATCCAGTCCAACCATTCACATATCACCAGTATTTCCCCACCAAACCATGACCCTTAGTACAACATCTAAACATTTCTTGAACATCTCCAGGGACAGTGACTCAACCACCTCCCCGGGTAGTCTATTCCAGGACCTGACCATTCTTTCAGAGAAAATATTTTTCCTAGCATACAACCTGAATCTCCCCTGGTGCAGCTTGAGATCTTGCCCTCTTGTCCTATCACTAGTTACATGGGAGAAGAGGCTGACACCCACCTTGCCACAACCTCCCTTCAGGCAGTTGTAGATAACAATAAGGTCACCCCTGAGCCTCTTCTTCACCAGATTAAACAATCACAGTTCCTTCAGCCACTCCTCATAAGACTTGTGCTTCAGACCCCTTACCAGCTTTGTTGCCCTTCTCTGGACATGCTCCAGGGCCTTAATGTCTTTCTTGAAGTGAGAAGCCCAAAACTGAATGTAGTATTCAAAGTGCAGCCTCATCAATGCTGAGTATGGAGGGATGATCAGTTCCCTGCTCCTGCTGGCAACACTATTTCTGATATAAGCCAGGATGGCACTGTACACCTGGGCACACTGCTGACTCATGTTCAGCTGAGCATCAACCAAACCCCCAAGACCGTTTCAGTATATATAATAACTGTACTGTTTATACATAGGTATAAACTGTACAGTGGAAGAAAACATATCCCAGGATAGCATGTGTGTACAGACACTCTCCTGACAAATGAAACGTCATCTCAAAATATCTTTGGAAAAAAGGATATCAATTAGAGTCTCCTACACAGTATATAAATGCTCCAAAACTGAACTTTTCAGAGAGAGGTTGATGGCTGTGTAACACCTTTTTTCAGATAGTTTACCTCCATAGATATCTGAAGCTGAGACACAAGAAAAGAGAGTTTAAGAAAGAAGAACTGACCATGGGAAACTGCAAAGTTTAGGGAATTATTTGTAGGTTGCTCCAGAATAAATATTTCCTATTTATTTCCATGCAGGTACAAATAGCACAATAACACTATTTGATTGATAGAGCAAATTCTCAGCTACAAAACACTATTTTCAACATCGTCACCACCATTAGCTATGTATTTTCACCAGTGATGAACAAAAGCCTGAATATCACTCTGGTAAAAATCTGCATGGATGTCTGGAACATGGCTTGTCTTTCATGCTGCTGTTGCCACTGCTGAAACACACCATCCACCAACTCACTGTGCTAGCATTTGCTGTTTGATCCCCATAAAACAATGGTTGATGGGTGCAATATTTTCTGTGTGGAGGAATTCAGTGACACACCTTTGCTTCATCTACCCTTCCTTGTCAGATACCACTTTGTCAGATTGTCCTTCTACTGCCATCTGTCACATGACAACAAAATGTAATGGAATACTGGTGGTAAGGTTCACCCTCTACTTTCATACCACCACCATCTGCCTCTGATGTAATGGACCAACAAAATAAAATAGGAAGCGTTATTTTTGGAGTACCCTTTGTATTTAAATGTTTTATTAGAGAGATTTTTAGGAGTCAGAGGTCAGGCACAAAAGATTGCTCTTGAAATGGGAGTTGAAGACAATCAGGAGGTCAGTGAAACAAACAGCAGGGTATCTGTTACAGAAACTTAGATTCAGAGGAGAAGGACTAGGAGAAAAAGGTTCAAAATTTAAAGTCCTCATCTCCCTCTATACATCATTACAAATCAATACAAACCAAGTAATTCACAGAGCAAGGCAATTCTGCATGTTTGTTTACAAACCCTGATGGATCTATTGGCTGGCATGTCTGTTGTTCCTATCCTTGATGTGACATATACAGCACAGGTATCATGATGTATATAAGCCATGAAAAACTCTAGTGTGTTTCATTACCATGAGAAATGCAGGAGCTGGCTGCTTTTGACAGCCAGTGATGCTATTAGCTACCCTTTTGCATTGGTAGCTGAAGAAAATCCAGTCAACATATTTTAACCTTCAGAGCAATTCGAGCACATTGTGATCTTACCAAGTGATCTTACCAAAGCAGCTGATAACAACTGAAGTACAAGTTCTGCGTCAGACAAACAGCAGCTGGGGGAAGGGAGCTCTGTTCTCCTTCCTCTCCCACGCCAGCCCAGAGTGCAGACTGGCTTGTCATCCCTTGCAAGGCAAGAGACACTGACAACATCTTTCTTCCTCAAATAACAGAGAAAAAAGCCGCCACACCGATGTTTTACAGAGCAGAGGAAAAACATTGAAGCACTCAGTAGCTCTAAGAGAGCACAAGGAAGACAGCTCACACTTATCTGATGCAGGGGCTCCAGCATAGATCTTGGATTATAAACTCTGGGCCAAGACAAATCATGAACTCTAATGACTTAATTTCAACTCCATTCTGCAGTCTTTCATTAGGGGATGTAAATGTTCCTTCTGAGATTTTTCAAAGTAAGGAAACCTGAGTGATCTCCAATTTCAATTGTGCACTATGGTGAAAGTAGTCTTGTTGGGGAGGTAAACTGGTCAGTCCTTTGAATTCAGCCTGGGTCTCACATATGTAGGAGTGCAGGAATCCCACAGTTCACATTTGGAAGTGGGCCCAGGCTGGAAAGTAAAAATAGAAAAGTGTGTATGTGATTCTGAGAAGCTCAGCTGGAAGGAAGGGGGAGAAAAGTTTCCTTTAGACCTTGATTCAGGCTTTTGAGAAGTTTCAAGAACAAAGACAAAGCAGCTCCAGGGCTCCATTTCATATTGGAAACTCATAATTCATTATTCTATGCAGTGGAAAACTATTCCTAGCAAAATGAAACTTTTTTTTTTTTTTTAATCTTGTTTCCCAGTTTGTTTAAAAAATATACTCTTAGGTAAAGTATCCTTTTATAGTCTCCATGGTTATTTTGTATCAGGACCACACTTTAACCATTATTTTTTAACACTAAACAAATGGAGACTGGTAAACGGAAAGAATTAACAGTAAGTGAAACTGTTCCTATATACACAGCTATAATGAGTTACAAGGGGCAGCAGAGCAACAGCCAGGCTCCTTCCCGGCAGTGGCAAGACATACAGCTTTCCTGAGCAGCTGAGAAACACCTGGCCTTTACCAAAGACTTACTAGACCACATTTACTGAGGTCATTTTCTGGAGCCTTTTCTTTCTAACTTTTCTTTTACATCATCACTGAAAGAGGAGGAGATAAAATTGCTACCCCTCAGAGGGAGGATGCATGTCTGCAAACACGTTTTCTGTTTTAAAATATTAACAGCACTGTCCTCACTGGTGCCTTTTCTTCTTCTTCTTCTTCTTCTTCTTCTTCTTCTTTTTTTAATGATAATAAAATAATTTTATGTGAAATAAGATCACTCAAAAGTGCAAATAGATCAAGCATGAAACTGCAGAAAGATAAGAATAACTCTCAGCAGCTCTACTTGCAGAATCAGAGCAGACCACAGTTTAAATGAATAAATAAAAAGACTAGTAATTTAGCAATTTTATTGAATAATATCGTACAGTTTCAATTGTATCTCTCAATGTAAACAGCTCAGTGATTGACGTGTTCTTATGAATTTGTGGGTTGTATCTGTGATGAATATGCTCTGGAATGACATTCTGAGAGTAATTCAGTACCGGAGAGAGACCTCTGCTAAGCTGGTTTTCTGACTATTCTAAATCAGTTTTAAAATGCACAGAATTTCTACTAATAAAAAGAAAAATTAGCACAAACTATGAAGAATAGTAACAGCTTTCACAGCACAGGTCATCCCAGCATCTTTGAACATTCTTACAGAACAGTAGTTTCCAGCCTGTGACTACCGCAAATCCACGAGTTAAATGGCCTACAGAGAGACATATGAAAAAAAAAGCTAGTCATCAATGTCCTTATTTTTGGAGAAAGTCCACAGATTAACATGGGTGTTTGAAACTATTGTCTCTGAACAGAGAACCATCAACTGTGAAACTCATCTTTCCACATTCAGTGAGCAGCAGGCTGAAGCAATGTGGTCTTTTCTCTTTGTTTTCAGAAAAGTCCACATAGCCAAATCCTCTCATTTGAGGATATGTCTGGGTACTGAACTGAGCCTTGCACTGCACCCCCGAAAATTCCTCTATTTTAGGTACTGATGAGAATAGTGCTGTTAAAGCCATGCAGCTGCTGGAGGCATCCCTGAATGTCTCTATCACTGGGCAGCAGTGTGTCAGTGAGGTTGTACTCCTTGGCTGTCATGTTGCTTAACAAATCCAAATAGAAACCCAGGGCTAATTCTCCTCAAAGGCAATGGAAAAACTGCTAGTTATGCAGTCAAAGTTTTCTAATCATTCTGTCTTCATTTTATTAACTTGTAAGTCTCCAGCTGGCACTAATTAATTCACTTCAATCATCTATGCTACAATCAAAAAGTTGGGATTTACATTTGCACCAGAATTTTGTGCTGTTGAGTCATAGTTTGCTCCACTTTGATTTTGTTGCTTTGAAGATTCCTTTCCTGTTTGTTATGAAATCAATATCACTCTGCTGCGAGTTTAAATGAAGCAGAGAGGCCTAAGTTTTGCCAATGAATTAACTTCAGTGTTTTGGGAGTAAAAAGGAACAAATGACTTTGGCTGCCAAAATGAATACACAGACTGTAAGGAGAAATTACTCAAATGTGCACAGGCAGGAGTCAAAGTCACAAGTATCACTGTGGAAGAGCTGCTAAAGTGGAGAAATATTTATGCTCTGCATAACATTTGTGCTGCAGAGGAAATCTGACTCCTCTTGGGACAAAACCTCACAAATGGGCTCCTTTGCAGGCATCACAGTGGGCAAATAAACACTTTAGTGCCAAATAAAATGAAATATAAAAAAATACGAGCAGTGCACAAACGATGAAGTGAGAAGTAAGTATTCAGTATTATCACTTTCCAGGCTCCTTTCTGAGAAAAGATGACTGGGAAGCATATTTACAATCTCATTGCCCTAAATGATGGAATGTGGGGATACTAAACATAAAGAAGCTAGTAGGAGTGCTTACAGTCACACTCATGTCCTCCTCTGACCACCAGTCATCAGCACTCATTTTCAATACAATATCACTTTACCATTTCTGGTACAAACCTGCATGAATGACTGCCTACCTGTGACAGAATGCATTGGTGTTCTGTGTTTAGTGATGTGACAGTCCTCAGTAGTAATGAGTTCAAGTGTGGATCAGAAGGAGGAATGGTTCAAAAAATGGTTCAGCTAATCCTGTATTTAAGCACACAGGAAGACATAGATATCCCATAAAAACTCACTAAAAACTGCATGCACCTGGCTGTTTGTAATTTATTGAGTTCCACTGGTATTCAGAGATTTGCATGGGAATCTTCTAATTATTTAGGTCATTTCAAGTTATAATATCATGTTTTTCTAACCCAATATTTACGCAGAGAGTAAAAGTCCTTATACAGGCTCCAGCTCTTATAGATTGAGGGGAAATTCTAGCAGCAGGATATCTGTTCGTCTTTACTATCTGTAGTTGAGTGTCTATGACCTGCCCCATGTATGTACAGATTTCCCATTTTGTTTTATTTTGTACAGCCAAATTTTTCTACTTCAGTGTAGTTCAGAGACTTCCCCATCTCCACTTGTCTTATTCCCAAGATCACTGGGAGGTAAAGAGAAAGAACAAATAGAACAAATGCATTCCTGCTGTAAGCAGATGAAACCTTATAACCTTATTTTTCCTCTGTCCCCATTTTAGTACTTGTCAGTTGAGTAGCAGCTGTTTATACCAATTATGAATTTGGCCTAAGATATAGAAATAAAGCACTGGATTATATTTCACGGAGAGCACATTAGAAATAAACAACTCATGTGTGTGCAGCAGAACAGAGTCCTGAGTCCTTAATTATAGGAAACAGGAAATACTTTGGTTGCTCTCCTTCCCAAGATCAAAATTAGTTAATAATTACACCACTTCTTAAAGGTTCCTTCTCCCTTTGGCTTCACTGCCACTGGGGAGGGAGAGGGAAGGGTGGAGGAGGTGAGAGGAAACTGGGAATCACCATAACAAATGTAGGTGGAAAAATGAGACACTACATGTTCTAAGATAAGAGCAAGGAAAGCATCACTTGATAAAATCAGCCAGTCCTCCCCTCATGCAGCACGGGTCATCCAGGAGCATTCATGAGAATTCTTTTGCTTCATTATCTAGGAAGCTGTGGAGCACTATCAAAAGGAATTCAGGAGCCAGGGTGGGGGTCAGTCTTAGCAAAGATTTCAACTATTCTTAAACTGCCTGGCAATTTTCTGTGCAGAGATACAGCTGGAAATGGAGACAAGGAGACAGAAGTTTTTCTTTTATGAATGACCCGGCATTCTTCTCCACTTTAAGGCATTGTCTCCTCTATATTTGCATTTCTTTCTTATTAAACTAAACAAATTCAAAATTAACACCTCTTCAGGTAATCTCAGCGAGATTCCCAAAAAATGTTGCTTGAGACTCAGTGGCAATGTTTGTTCTGTTGCATGCGGTCTGCACAGCCTCAAACCAAGGAAGGCTCTTTTATTAACATTTTTTAGACAAGTATAATGACATACTTTATACAATAACACAGGTGAAGACTGAAAATCCAGGCCTGCAGCTTCACTGTAGAAAGAAAATTCACATCCTCTCAATACTGGGTTTTTGGGCTGCAAATGAAGATGTAGAATCAGGTTCATGTTTAAAACATCTAAATTAATCTTGCTTTAGGAAAGAAACAACACATTAAGAACAATGTGTGAATATCCACTGGCAGCCCTGAGTGCAGAATATTGTTTCAGTACTGCAGTTTGCTCATATACACGAAATAAGAAGGATGCAGTCAGTTAATAATTTATCTTGTGACTCCTTAATCTTGAACCAAAAATATCCTTGAATGTTTCCAGAGGAGCTGATATCAGGCATCCACAGCAACAGTAAAATCTGACCCTCTTCTGCTTTATACTGGCTGACAGTTCGTCATAGCCTTGGCTCTGCAAAAGACGTACATACGTGATTAATTTCATGCGCAACAAGCAGTGCCATTAGCATCACGTGTCTACGTCTTTCCAAATTCAAGGGCCCAGGCTCACTGGTGTTTGCCCAGTGCCCTCTGAATGCAGAGAGAGTCCTTGGGAGGGGCTTTGAGAAATTATTTGTCTGAAGAAAGGAAAGTAAAAAAGGGATTTCTCTCCATGAAGTCAATCTCTCTATCAGAGACATTACAATGTAGGGGCTGTCTGCAAGTCTTCCAGGATCATCTCTTCTCAGGTGCCTGTGGGGCAACTTCCCAGCCAGAGCAGCCACTTCTGGCTCTGCAATACTTTGTTCTGAACACGTAGCCATCCAGTCAAGAATGTCGGGGCCACCATCCATGAAAGTTTCCCAAACAGTGTAAATAGATATACAGATATTTTTGCTACACTGGCAAAATAAAACTGTTTCAAACTTTTTTCCTCTTCTTAAAGAGACCTGGTCTTGTTTTCCTAACCAAAAGAAAGTCTCCAGGGCTGAGGCAGTGATCATTCAACTGTGTCCAGTCCTCCAGCAGATAGAATTAACCCTTTGGTGGCAAATTCCCCTCCAATGAAAAATGGGTGTCTGCACTCACATTTATTTGCTACTCAGAATGTCCTTGAAAGTTCAAGGTTCAGCAGCAGTCAAGCACTTAGGCAAGCACTTACTGCAGTTTGGTGGTCAAATGGATAACAGCAATTACCTCCAAGGGCTGCTGGAGTGTTTTCAGCCCTGATGCTGACTCGGCTCTCCCCAGGAAAATCCCTCTAACTTTGCATCATGATGTGCATTAATACCAAATCTGTGAGGCTCATTTAACAACCTAGTCAAGGATTAGTATCTCCTGAATGAGAGGCATCAATGTGAGGAGAAGCACCTACTGCTATACCAAATTTTAAACTATAAAACAATCAGCAGATTTTGGAGTGCTGCCAAGCTGATCACTCGCATTCATCTGCAGGAAGCATTTATACTTCATCTCTCCAGTCAGACAAGTGACAATTTCTTATATCAACCTTGCAAAGAGTCCCTTGTTGAAACAAAACAAAGCAAAACATGTTCACACAGCCTGCTAAAGCTCTCCTTAATCCATGTGCTTACAAATACAGTGGGCATAAGTATTTGGAAGTTAGATAGATTTGTAAAACAATGCTGCAAGAAATAATATCACTCTTGTTGCTAAGTGGTAATTTCAGAATGTTGAGGAGAGGCTCTGAATGAGTTTACTGTTGGCTACCATGGAGAAGATGATAGAACTGGGATGCCGATTAAACACTTGGAATTATTATTCTTTTCAGTACTGTAGTATCTATAAAGACCAACTCAGTCTCTGCTCCAAAAAGTCTCACAACAGAGTTTTGATTTTCCCAAGATTTATTTGTTGATTTTGTTTCTCTCTGTTTTAGAACATCCGAATTTGTTTCTGCTTTTTCTGAGTCCATAAAAAGCTTACAAGTCTGTATTTGTCAAGAAGATAGAATGAATGAAAAAGGCACGGAATAGCCACCCACAGCATTATATTATCGTCAGTTGCAAAATACCCCAAAAGTAATTACCATGCTAGAAATCCAGTTTTGTGCTCACAGTTACTGAACAGTTATCAGATTCATCTAGCATAATTCTCTCAGGGAAAAAAAAAAAATTGCTTATGGTAAATGAAATAGGTTGTCAGAGTACTCAGAAATATGCATCCCACCCCCTCAATTCCCATTTCTCTGGAAGAACTCCTAAATATTAAAGATGAGCACTGGGCAAGCTATACAAAGAAGAATGAAGCCTGAATTTCTGTTTAATGAGTCGCCACATGGTCTCTTAGTAATTCTTTTATGGAAGAACTTCCTTAAAATGTGATCATTAATAACATGCTATTTGGATGCCTGGAATGACTCTTAGGTTTCCGCTATAAAAACACTTTTATACTGCTTGTGTTTAACACTGGAATAACAGGATTTGAGTGTTAGTGGTCTGCTTATCTGTGACCGGGTAACATTAGAATTCAACCCCTGGCAAGCTGTTTTACAGCTTGAGCTGCTCTGATCTAAGATGGCTAATGCAAGCACTCACATTCAGACATCAGTGATTTCCTGGCAAATTTTCTCTGGATTATACCACTGGTTAAATTTTTTCCAGCCAAATTCTTTGGCATATTCATTGCTCAAGAGGTAAGAAAAGAAGGGGTTTTGACAAAAATTGCACTCACTGCTAATGATCAAGTGTCTTGGGACAGAGAACCTGGATGCATAATGTGATCCTTAGGTCCCAAAGCAAACATTCACATCCTAAGAAATTATATCTTTAAAATACAGTGTCCTCAGCATTACTGTGACATCCTCTCATAGTGTTTTAGAATAAAATAAAATTATTTGCATTTTAGATATTTTAGCTTAGCATACCAGGAACACAAGAAATTTACACCAGCCTATGCTGGCAAACAACAAAAGGGTGAGGAAAAAAGATCAGGAGGTCAGGCTGTTAATTGTCTTTGGAATGAAGTGGATTCACTCAGAGACAACAGACTAGCTTGGCTGTACTTTTTTAAAATACATACTGCAACGTTCTTATGCATTACTTGCATAGTTTTACATTTTTACTGCATTGTTGGAAGTGTCATAAATAGTGAAAGCTTTATATATATATAATTCTCTTTTCTGGAACTGTGTGATTATTCAGCAGTTTGTTTTTATTTAGTCAGTCCTCACGGCTACAGAGAAAAGTATGAAAATAATTCATTCAAAAACAAAGCAGCACATATCAAAATGTGTCATTCTTGAAAACTCAAGATTTTGGGGGCCATTTCATAGGTGTGAGAAAACAAATCATGATTTTGAATGCTTCAGTTTGACAGTGCAAGTTGAAATACTTCATATAGGGAGAAGTAAATTGTTCTATGATTTGAAAACCTAAGGTAGCATTCCACACAATTTAGCATAAAAATCTCCAGGCAGATGCATGATCACATGCACAACTTTAATCTTGTGGTCACATTCAGGTGTTGGCTACGATATCAATTTCTGCTTTTTTCAGCAATGACAAAACTGCTTGCTCCTGTCTGAAACGTAAGTCATTTGGAGAGACAAGTTATACAGATAATAGATACAGAGACATACACTTACCTACAGATGTATTCAGAGAGAAAAAGAAAGGAAGAAGGTCATAATGTACATATCCCTGTCTAGAAAATAAATTATGTTTGCTTTTGTATGTAAGGCTCGTGATTCCCACGAGGAAGGTATTAGAAGTTTCCTTCTTGCATTTAGTCATGTTTGGAATTGTTTTCAGAATCTTTATATTCTTTTCTTCAAGTTGTCACCAGCTCATTTCCACAGAATTACATTTTACAAACAAGAGCTGGCTAGAGCCAACTTGGCTTGGCTACTGCTGCCAGAGGGAATTTGAAAAAGATGATAATTTTGCTGCCTTTGGAAACAGACAAGCATGGACAAAATCTCACCTCTTTACTCCCTTTCCGAGCTGAATCAAACAACTTTGGTTTTCTTAGAGAAGCTCTTTCGTTACTAGAAAAGCAATAACACATACATAAAGTTTTTACCCATGAAGAATAGAATATCTGAGCAGACATTACTTTTCATCTTAATGATTAGTAAAACACAGTGCTGCACATGAGCACAGTAGAGTGGTCACTGCATTCCCCCAGAAATAAGTACTTTTTTTTAGTACTAAAATACTTTAGTAAAGTACTAAACTTAGACTAAAGTACTTGCTTTAGTACTAAAGTACTAAAGATGAGTGGCAGAAAAGCTTCTTCCAACATAGTTGAAAGCCCAGCTCCTTGACTCTTCTAAAATAGGCAAAGTTAATATGGCATTGACTGCACGCAGAGCATTTTCTCTTTAGTGTTCCTAGGACTCAAACCTTGATAAATTTATGACTGACCCACCTGCATCTTACTTGACATTAGCTAACCCCTTCCTACCACCAAAACACACCTTTATTCACTATAATAACAACGTAGTTCAGACTGATCTTTTTGTCTTTTAAAAATTGTCTTTCTTCTGTCACTGATCCTTCCAAAAATGCCCTTCCTCAGCTTCAGTCTCATAAACTGCATTCAAAACTGCAGCCTCCTCTTTTCTGACATTCTCATTTTTGCAAAGGACTTGAAAAGGTCTCTTCAGAGAAGGAGGTGCTAGCTTTAAGGGAAATTCAAAGCGAACTTTAAGGGATGGTTTCCCCACACAGTTGCTCAAAGGTCAAAGTGATGTGCATTTTCTTATAATTACAGTTAGATAGTAACCACTGGTTAGTGATAAATTAAGCCAGCACATCTTAGCTTGGCTTGGCATGAGAACAGGGTATTAATCACCAAATAGCCATAATTCACCTTCAGTTAAAGCATAAATTTCAATCATGGATAGATCAAGCTGAGTATAAGCATTTTCTGAAAGCAATCTACAGGACAGATTCTCAGGCAGTGAGAGCTTCCAAAGTTTAATTAAATTCAGAGCTACAGCAATTAACACTAGTTGAGATTTGGGTCCAAAGAATGATCAGTAGAGTAAATTGAACAAAATTTGCCTTAATATCTGTAAGGACGTTCACTTTTGTTGTCCTGATGGAATAGCAAAGCTGTCCTATGGACACAGGGACATATTCTGATGCCTCTCCCACGTGGAAAGGTACAAGCATTTTCACTGCACTGTGCAGAATATTTCCCTTGCAAACACGCTCTGTATGTAAACTGTTACCTGAAGTTGCTGGGAATGTCAAGTTAATTGAAAGTCAATGGTTTCATTGCTAAGGCCTTCTGCAACAAAAAGCCAAATGACTTAAAAGGTAAACCTTTGTGCAGAGTATGTGAATAAAAACAATTCAGACAACAATTTCTAGAGTTCAAGTCTTCCAATGGAGTAATGATATTGCTTGACTTTTAGTCCAAGTATGTGAAAACTGGAAAAGTATGTCCTTGAATCATCCTCAAAATACAATGAAAATTACATTTTTTTGTGGGAATTTCTTGGAGAAAAAAAAAAAAAGATCAACAATTAAAAATAAAAGAGGAGTAGTATTTTAGAAGCGTTCTGGTGAGGTGTTTTTGTTATTTCATATCTCATACTTATTCTTTTGGGAATTATTTCAGACAGCATAGCATCTGTGAAAGTAAGAAATTCCAATTTTCAACTTTTGCTGTCATTTTCTCATAAGGTTCTGGTCAGAAAATGAGATTAACATTTTATAAAAATGCTTGCAACACTTTTGTCACTGTCTCAAAATGGGTAAAAATGTGTCAGAAAGTTTGACAAACATCAAGAATGTGCCTCTATGCTGTCAAGAGCATCCCCTTCTTGATGAGCCAAGACATGTACTACTCCCACATTCACACTTCTGCCTAAAGCTCTGTAACTTTTCCTGCAGGGACTCCTAAACCTTGAGCTGAGAGACTTTCCCTCTGTTTACATTAGGTACAGCACAGCTTTTTGCCATGTTAACGAAAATGCGATTTCTCTTGGAAACAGGCTGACCATCTGAACACTGCCTCATCTGAATATTTCTAGATGTTCAGCAGATGAAGTGTCCTATTGTGGATCATTCCCTTGCAAAACAAATGTTGCTGTCTGAGTCAGTTCCAAACATTTGTTTGGCACACAAGCATTCCCTCTCCTTTTGAAGCAGTATTAAAAGCACTGTCAGCTCATTAATGGTTTTTTAAAAACTTTTCTTTTGGCAGAAATGAAACTATCACTGAAGGAAATATCTTGTAAACACTGAAACAACCACAATAGCATTCCAAGTGTACATGCTGGAAAACAAAAACAAAATAAAAGCAGCCTTTTGCAATGAAACATGTCTTTCCTGAGTCAGCAAAGACTCCCATGACCTTGCAGCCATTCTTTGGAACGGCCACTGAGAGCTGCATGAATCAAGCAACAAAATAAAGGCATCATAGTGCAAAGGACAAATCTTCCAGGGCTAAAGAAGCGCTCCAGCCCTGTAAACATCGAGTACTGAAATTTTACCCTTGGATTGACTTGTGCACAAATGTCACTATGCCTACACTAAAGGCCAGATTTCCCAGAGAACTCAGCCTCCCTGAGAGAAATTCAGTACAGTTCAGAGTTTTAAAGAACTTGGCAAGCCACATTTTCAGAAGACCTTTTTGCAGAAGGCTAGCATTGTTATTTAAATGTGATCTGGGCATCACAATAAAAGTTTGTACATAAAGAAGTCCTACTGATGAGGCAGATGAGAATTATATGCTTAAAATGTAGGAATGTGATTATTACACTTACTCTCTCTCTTTCTCTTCTTTTCCCCTTTTATTTTTTTAATTCATCTTTGTACACTCTAGATTTTATCTGAACTCTGTAGCCTCTACATAGGCATTCCCTGTAAATAATTCTATATCCTTCCTTCCCTTATTGGCTATCACTGACTGAATTTTTTTCACTAAGCAAGTGAGATATGTTATGAAAATCCATTTGAAAAACAAAAACGGTGATTTGGGTGAAATATTCAAAGATTTAAAAGAGGAAAGGGCCTTTCTCAGGAGTGTCCCACCTTAGTTTAAGGCACCTATTCTTCACAAGCCAAGACAGAGAATATTAAAGTTGGTCCTGCCTTCAACAGATCATTACGAATTACTACATTGTAATTGTGTCTTTCGGGTATGGCTGAGAACAAATCGTTCTATTCATATCCCACTTGTATGGTACTTTAGATGGATATAAATGAGAAAGGAAATAGACTATGTTTATCAAACATAATCTCTACATTTTGGGAAAATAGTTTCTGAAGATCAGTGTTTTGCTAAGTCCAGAAAACTCCCGATCATCTGCTAAATCCACGGGAAAGCAGTCATGTGACCATGAATTCATACAACATGAACAAAATTACTTTGTGTTCTTATTATTCACAGTCTAGGATTGGTTTACACTTTCAGGCTTGTAAGAAAGCCTAGATAAAAATTCTTTTAATGACAAGTTAGATGTTCATTTAAAAATGACAAAAATAGCTTGAGGAGGTTGGATCTGTAGGTAGGTTAAATACAGACGTACATATACAGATGTACCAGGACTCGTAATGAAATTCCCTGAAATGCTCTGCCCTCAGGTGCTTTCAGTCTCATGACAGATTTGTGAAATGGACTTTGTCATCAGTCAGGAAGAATACAGGATCTAGAACTACCATCAAATGTATGGGACAGTTTCTCCTGAGGTGCAAGGTTTATGTAAGATAACCATAAGTCTCTCTCATTCTTACAGCAATTCGAGCAAAATAACTGTGGTCATCATCTCTCATAGCTGTCAAAATCCTCTGAGCAGTCAATGATTCAGACACCCTTAGCAATTACCTACAGCAGACCAAATTTTGTGCATCTTACTTCCCGAAAATCACAGGAAAGGTGGAGCTTCTTCTGGTATCCATAGGAGAGAGCCTGCAACTAGAAATGAATTTATAATGTATTTGCAAAAATTGAAACCACTGAAAGGAATAAATAAGGAAAGGAAAAATAGAAGATCATCGTGACATCAGTATTTTGAGCACGTTGCCTTAAAACATTACCTGTAATACAGAAAGTTAAATAAAACATAGAAAAAAGTCTAGATGATCACTTCTGATTTCACATGCTCATTTTGTGTAGCTCAGTCTCTCTTTTTGAACACACTTATTTGTGACTTCAATATTGCATAAAGATATTCAGGACTAACTCCTGTTGTACTTTGTCCACAAACAGACAGAAGGGACTATGTCCTGTCCATTGTATATTTAATGTATCCATTTAGAAGTTTAGTCACCCAAATCTTGTATAGATACTTGAAGGCACTACTAACGTTTTCAGTTTTATGTTAGGAATTGGACAGGCGATGTACCCCCTAATCCATGCATAGAATGTTTTTTTTGGAAAAAGCATGACATCCTTGATGTAACTCAATTACTAATGAGCTTGGCTCTGAATTAGTGTGTTTTAGTTGCAGAAGGACAGCAGGAGATTGTAGAATATCCTAGTGCCCTTGAATAACTAGTCCCATTTCTAGTAGAGGAGGTAAACTATCAGTCACAGTCCACTTTACTTTCCAGACTTTAAAACAACAAGGAAAAAGCTGTGCTTAGTGAACTTTTTCACCTAAGGGAAGGGATAAAACTCCATGGCATTACAAAAGTCTTACTAAGATAAGTCACACCAGACCTCAGCTTAGGTCTGGAGAACTGATGATTCCTCTGTTCTCACTATCTTCTCAAAGATCTTTGCTCCTCCATGGTGTGATATCTTGTCAGAATTTCTCTACCAGTCTCAGCAAGTTTCATTCTCCCAGTTCTGATGAAAACAGTGTAGGCTGTGAATTTCTTCAGATTTGCTGTTTCACAGCGTTTCATATTATTGCTGTGCCTCTGTTATAATACACCTAGAAATTTATATCACATCCACTGTTATTTTCATCAGAGTACTTTTCTGTTGCCCTAGAAAATGGTTCATCTATACAGAAACTAGTTCTGGAAGGAAATTTTCTAGAATTTTACTGGAGAATAAATTTGAAGATATGTTTTTCTCTAAAGTGGTGATTTCAAAGAAATGACGCTTAATCTATTGAACACTCCAACAATGGAAACAATGAGATAACCCATAATTGTCTACTTTCTCTAGAGTGATGTCCTAAAACATTAATATCAGAACAGGCTATGTCCACTTCCAGAGTCTGAGTTTTTGCATGCTAAATACTGTAAGAGATGTCCACCTTATGACACAGGGGAAGACACTTTCTTTAAAAAATGAAGAGTGAAATTTCATAAATTCGGAACAGAACTGAAAGTTCGACTTCAGCTACATTTTCACTGTACCTCAGAAGAGTTGTTTTTAACAAATATTGTTGCTTGAGTTTGAAAACAGAGCAGCTCCAGCCACTGGAAAATGAGCAACACAAGAAAAAACATGTCTCGTCTAAGTCTGAAAGTGTACATGTCAAACTGTAGTGGAACTGGGATAGGAACAGACCTATTCCGTTTTGTTTTCACATGACTCTTTTAATTCCTTGGATTGCTTACATAAATAAATATAGAGTGACTGACACACACAAGGAGTTCATATGGTCACACAACAGCAAATTTTGAGGCTAGTGATTGTCTTGCATATCACTTAGATAGCATCTTAGATCTGGCAAAACGAGCAAGTGCATATCCATATTCATTATCTCCTTTCCTTCCTTTTCCAGGCCAAACATAAAGAATCATCCCAATCCCCCATTTTTTCTTCTTGTTCCCTTTCTCCACCAACTGAAAGGACAGTGGAAGAAGTGCAGCAGAGGAGACATTGTATTCAGGAATCCTGACATGGGCAACTCAAGAGAGTAGCTGATGTCCCCTAGATTGACAGCTGCCTACACAGGGCATTACGTCACTGCACCACACATTCATTAACCAGATGCTGTCAGGAGCAAGAATCTAAGAGAAGGGAAGGTATAACTCATGTTTACAAACCACATGTATGTTGTCTTTCAGCCCATTTGTGGTCTTTCAGTAGGTCTATTTAGTATTCTGTACATCTACTTGGGGTTTTGTTTTCTCCATAGCGTTTCCTATCATATCAGCTACAGAATTGCCTACATGGAGGTATCCATAAATTATACTGCAGCCTTGGAGTTTCTAGTGTGTGAACAAAAGGCAAAAATGCAAATGTAAGTTGTTTAATTCACTGTTTATATGTGATGTTACCCAGGTGCCAGTGACATCCTTCTGACCAGCGCAGAGGCACAAGGGACCAACCCAACATACATTTTTAATGTGATCAGCTGTGACAGCACATACACAGAGCAGACCTTGTGGCCTTAAAGCCATCCTTTTGGAACACTTCTAGGGGCCCCTAAGAAACGGTTTAATTAATCTTTTTTTTCAGGATTGCAGCTTGTTTTTTTTTTTTTTTAAATATAAATTATGTACACTGAAAACCTGCCAATTATAGCAAATTAAGGGACTTGGCAAGTGCATCCCTTGGAGACAGATGGTAAATAACATTCAGATTCTGAGTTGAAATAGGGCTAGCGATTAACTGGTACAGGATAGAAAAGCAGTCCAAATAAATGAAATAAAAGGGTTTGGTATGAATGCAAGTACTGCAGGTTGTTTTGTGTGTGTGTGTGTGTGTTTGATAATGATGGCACAAAAATATTGATGATTCATAATTAATATTCTGCACCCTCTGAGTGGCAGCAGGATTCTAGATCTTTAGCACTATTTTAAAAAACAGCGCTTGTTGTTTATTTTGCTTTCACAAGTCTGAAAACAACTGTCATTTCATCCTTTTTGGAGGATCTGCCAGTTAAAAAGACAATGGTGCAGCTTTACAGTTAGGAGAAATTGCCCCTACGAATAGGATAGGACCACAGGCAAAAATTCAGAGGAAACAGAACTATGGTCTCCTGAGGTGTAAGCTGATATAATGTAAGAATGAAACTACTCCAGGAGAGTGCAATTTTTTCCGACTTGAGCTGTAAATGAAACAGCAGTGATGTCCTCAGCCTTGTCCCCTACTGACCATTTCTCCATTTCAGAAACTCAGTGCACCTACTGTTCTGAATAAATCTCCAGTCCTTTGCACAGCAGAGGTGGTACTGATCAGAAATACCCTGGCTGAGCTGCAAGATCTCTAAAAATGAAGATCCTGCAGCATCTGCATGTGCTCTGTCTGGGAGCAATGATTATTAGTAACCTGTCACTCTCGGCAGTGCTAAAATATACCAAATCTAATTTAGTTTAAAAATGCAAAAGCACAGAGAGATCTTTTTAAGAATCCAGCCAGAGACAAAAAAGAAGACAAAGTCAAGAGTGTGTTAGTCATTTAATTCAAACTCTGCTTAGGTTACTAAATTCAGGAAATGACTCAATCATTGCACAAAATTACAGACATTTTCGAACCATAAATGATGCAGTACGCCAATACTGATGCAAAAACATACCACAATTAGTTCCTGCAAATGCTCTTGCAATAAGGCATCATATCCAAGGGAGCCTTCAACCTAATTATGGCAACAGAGTATGCCTCAGGGCACACCTCTCTATATGATTTCATTATTCTTGCAGGATGACCCGACAATGATGTCACCAGAGTGCTGCTTCACTTTGCATACTCCTAAGCACATGCTAAGAAGGTTAATTGCTTTGATACATGTTTAAAGGGTTTGTTTTGTCACAGAAGCACACACAGCAGTCCAGTTACCAGTCTCTTCAAGTTAATATTTGTATCCAGGAAGAATAAAAAGGAAATCAAGATTATATGTGACTGAAAAAAAATAAAGATAGGAAGTAACAGGTTAATTTATTTCCAAAAATGAATTCCCTATTCAAGAAAATTTGGTATGACACGTAATGATTTTTCTCATAAACAATAGGCCAGAATTTTGAAGAAAAAAAGTACAAACAGTAGAAACTTGTAGAAATCTGCATTACTCTTGATTAGCATCTGATTTATGGGAAATTGAGATCCAGACACAGAGTTAAGCTTAAGAGTAAAATCTGAACTGCATGAAAGTGTCATATCTGTCACTAGACACATTATGGCTAGAATGACAGGGAGGATCTTCAGCTTTATCTCAGCTGCCATGCTGAAATTATGTATAACAAACTGCTAATATGAGGAATCAGTCACTGTTCATAAATCCCTCCAATACCCCCTCAAACACAGTAAGACAGAGCAATAGGAGCCAGATCTTCAAATAAAGGACTCCACTTTTCCCTTGAGAATGGTTTCATTCGTAGCCTTGAATACATTTTTCTTCTTAGTTTTAAATCCAGTCTATAGTATATCAGGTATATGATTATATATATCTTATATCTATAATATATATAGATATTATATTTATCCTTGTGCTAGAAAATAAATCATTGCTCAGGCAAATTATGTCATTCTATAGAAATCTGACTGACAGTAAATAAATAAAAAGAATTCGTGTTCAGAGCTACAGATATTTCTAAAAGTTCACTTTTAATTGATTAATTTTTTTTCTGTTTAAAACATATATATATCCAAAATTCCAATTAACAGGTGTACTTAAGATGTTTCCAACTACAAAAATTCTCTTCCTAGTCAAAGTTAATTCACAGAAACTGGAAAGGATTGACTGAACTAAGAATTACAGCATTTGTATCAAATTTGTGAATATTGCCTTGAAATATCATGAAAAACATAAAAGCTCAATGTTTTTTATACTTCAAGACTCAATTATATGCAAAATTGATGACATCAAGCTGAGTGGTGCTGTTGACTCACTAAAGGGAAGGGACATCACCCAGAGGGACCGGGACAGGCTTCAGAGGTGGGCCCATGCCAACCTCATGAAGCTCAACAAGGCCAAGTGCAAGGTCCTGCACCTGGGCTGGGGCAATCCCAAGCACAAATATAGGCTGGGTGGAGAATGGCTTGGGAACAGCCCTGAGGAGAAGGATTTGAGGGTGTCAGTAGATGAAAGACTCAACATGAGCTGGCAAAGTGCACTTGCATCTCAGAAGGCCAACAGTATCCCGGGTTGCATCAAGAGAAGCATGATCAGCAGGTCGAGGGAGGTGATTCCGTATCTCTACTCTGCTCACATGAGACCCCACCTGGAGTACTACATCCAGTTCTGGGGCCCCCAACACAACAAGGACAATGAGCTATTGGAGTGGATCCAGAGGGCCACATAGATGATCAGAGGGCTGGAGCACCTCCCTTACAGGAACAGTCTGAGAATTGGGGCTCTTCAGCCTGGAGAAGAGAAGGCTCAGGATGCACCCTACAGTGGCTGTCCATTACCTGAAGGATTCCCCTCTGCTCCACCCTTCTGTGTGGCCCTATCTGGAATACTGTATTCAAGCCAGGGGCCCCAGCACAGGAAGAATGCAGAGCTGTTGGAGCAGGTCCAGAGGAGGCCACAAAGACTATCAAAAGGCTGGAGAACCTCTCCTGTGAAGAAAGGTTGAGGAAGTTGGTCTTGTGTACCTTGGAGAAGAAAAGGCTCCAGGGAGACCTAATTGCAGCCTTCCAGTACTTGAAGGGACCTTACAAGCAGGAGGGGGACCAGCACTTTTCATGATCTGATAGTGATAGGACAAGGGGAATGGCTTTAAACTAAAAGAGCAAAGATTTACGTTAGATGTTAGGAAGAATTTGTTTACTCAGAGTGTGGTGATGCACTTGAACAGGTTGCCCAGAGAGGTTGCAGATACCCCATCCCTGGAGGCGCTCAAGGCCAGGTTGGACAGGGACATGAGCAGCCTGATCTGAGGAGTGACAGCCCTGCTGTCATAGAATTGTATGATTCTGTTTCATTAACTGGAGGTTGGGTTTTGTTGTTATTGTTGGTTGGTCAGTTTGTTGGTTGATTGGTTGGGACTTACTGCTTGTTAAAGGAAAATATTTCATGAGATTAGGAAAATAAAGCATGTGACCATTAGAGGCAGAGGGATGGGGGAGGGTGTTCTTTTAAGGGAGAGAACAGGAACATACTTGTTAGTTAAAGGCCAGAAGAGGAATTCTAGTATCATAAGAACAGGTTTGTTTATGCTGCTGTGTTTTGGGTTTTTATACTTGTTCAAAGACTGGACAAATATTGGACAAATACTGCAAAGAAACAGCCCACAGATGCATTGTTTTCCATGCATTTGTATTTGTTTTTAACTGTGGTCATGGCTCTTTTTTATTATTTTACATGAACATGATTTTTATTTTGCATGTGCATGGCCACCTGAAGAATGCTGTGGTCCAAGTGAATGCTCACGTTCCCATTTGAACAAAAGTTCTTAGTGTTCACTATTTGCTAGTCTAAAAGGTATGAGTTACTCAATAACGAGCAGCAAGAATATTATAAGACTTAAGCAACCAGTCATAAACTGGAGAGAGATAAGTAAACTGGATAAAATGCATTTGTAGGAATTGTGTGGCAAAGAGTTTGTATTAGAACTTGTGCTATTAGGCATCTGACAATGCCCATGTACAACTTCTGAATTTCAGGAAGGGCAAAACTCAGTAAGTTAATTTTCTCAACATATTCTTGGTCCGGTCTTAATTAATATTTTAAGATATTTAAGCTGGAAAAGATAATGTGACTAAACTTGTGTTTCACAGATACTTTATCTTGATTAGTGGAGTCATGATAATGCAACCTCCATAACAGTTTCACTGCAGTATCTTCTGCCCTTGATCTCCACAAAAAGAAGATCCCTGTCCTGAATAACTGGTAGTTCAACAGGAAGATAAAGGAAAACAGCTGGCTTTAAAAAGCAGATTGGGAGATCACGTGGTAATAGTGAGAGCATAATTAACACAAGCATCATCAGTCACAGCACACCAGCTGCCAGCAAACCTGCACACATCACATTTGTGTTGTTTTGGCTTCTTCAAAAGAAAAAAAAAACTATTTAAACAAAGTTGAGATTCTCAAGAAGTCTTTTTCTGCTTAACTCAGGACTCTTGCCGAGTACCTCTCCAGCTGTGTGAACCCTGGCCCTGTCATAGCATTATGTAAACTATTGATGAGCTCTCCAAAAAGATACAAAACTCAGACAGGTTTGATGATTCCCCTGAGCAGTGAGAATAAGATTAAAGAAGGAAGCCTAGTAGACCAAAGGGGAAAAAATATAAGACTATGATTCCTTTGAGAGAATAATGGAAGGCACTATATCACAGAAGCGTAGAAAACAATTTCACAAGGCATAAATGAAAGGAGAAAAGAAATTTGATAGCACACCTTTTGTGCTTGGGCATACGTATTGGCTCTTGACCCAAATTTCACCTTTAAAAATAATGTAAGACTTTCATAAAGGATCTAGATGGTCCTTATGAATATTGTCCCATACAGGTCAAGAACCTGGGAATGCTTCTCAGAGATGTACAAGTCCAAGAGTGCTCTCCAGTCATACCATGATCCCCACTGGAATGAGATCTAATCATGTTGTGTTCTGCTTCTCCGCTGTACTACTGTGCTCCCTGAAAATGAAACCTGACCATGGTGGCTAATAAGGTACAGTCATCCTGGCCAGATGCCAGGATGATGCAAGGAACAGGATCCAAGAAAATGTTGCAGTACAGACTTACTGCACAGTTCATCCTTATCCAAAAGGTACACTGAGGTGCATATGGCTGGATTGTCCACCAGAAAGAACAGACAATAACTAATTCTAATCCAAAGCCTAAACACATTGTTTTCTTACTATACATTGTTTTGTTCTGTTTTACAGAGGTGTGTATGTGTGTGTGCATATGCTATGTCATCTACAGCAGATAGCTTAAAAAGTAACGTGGCAGTGTTAAGTCAATACTCACAGAGTATGATGTAATGTGATTGAAATAAGGCAACCCCACTGAACAACTAACCGTAATGATTGGCTAGAATAATACACTTATTTAAAGCTTCTAAGATCTTTAAAAAATATTTTCTTCTGCAGTCTGTTTTCACACGTTTTTTATCTTCCTGATTCAGCAGAGGGTTTTAAAGAGATGTATCACAATATCATAAGATAAGCTATTTTGGTATCAGTCAAAGTGGAAACAAGAACTTTCAGTTGCTTAACTTAACATACTATAATTAACACTCACGTGTTTGTGAAATTCATTCTCACTTATCGAAGAAACATAAAAACTGTGAAATAAATACTAATGAAATACTACTGAAAATAAAAATTACTCAAGAGTTTTTCCATAACTCACCTCTCTGTTAAAACCTGATTGGCTAAAGCCAAGGTTGTTCCCAAGAACAGGTCAGTTTTGGTAAATCCCTCACCAGGAAAAATGTTAGAAATGTTCTGAACATGTCAACATTTTATTTCAATATTCACAAAAAGAAAATGACTCATTAGTTACAGTCTACTTTTCACTTTGGAATGGTTGTAGTTTATTTAAAAAAAAATTGCAAAATACTTCATGGTTGGACAAATTATGTGTTTCAAAATCTGTCTGTTTCTCTGAAACATGATAATTGTTTCCCTCTCAGCTTTAACAGAAATTTTCCACTACTGATAAGAAGATGTTGATAGCTATTGCTAAGGATATCTTATATAATGAAATAAACAAATCATTATTTGGAAATCCAATGAGCAAGGAGATATTTGGAACAAAAATTTTCATTTATTGGATTCATTTTCACTAAGAAGTAACCTATTACACTAACTTTGTTTATGTTATAAATGCTTAGAGCCATGACATTTAGAGAACTAAACAAAATTACACTCTAAAAATGTTTAAAATGAGATGTATAACATTTCAGAAAAGTAGGTTTTGAATTGCTAGTATACATGGAAGAGAATCATTTCTAAATTCCTGTCCAAAAGCATGAGTGACATTGTATTCTTGATTAATATGTTCTTTGTACTTTTAGAGGGGATTTTCTTACTAAAGATTTTAATACAGTTAATCAGCAATTAATCACTAAACCATGCTTTGATGGTTCAAGATTTCAATGAATCAACACTTGGATAAGAATTACTACTAATTTTTCTGATAGACATAGCGAAATATAAAGAAGAAAGTGAGATGATTATGATGATAATAGCAGTTCATCTTGAACAAACAGTGGGTAAAATGTGCCATGCATTCAATCATAATTGTTCAGAAGCATTGAAAGTATAGCATCCAGTGTTAGCTTACACATAAATGTCAATTCTCTGGCTATTTTTTATATCAGTATTTGTTCACTATTCCTCTCTACAAAAGAATCTCAAGGAAGGTCTGGTCAGCCACAAAGTGCAAATTTTTACTGACTAAAAAAGAAAATGTACATTCTGAGCTACTTTGTTATTTCTTCTTCGTCATCTCAACTGATTGCAAACAGCAGAAATATTCAGTGTATATAAGGATTTAATTTTCAAGCATGTTATTTACAACTGTCCAATTTAATCTCTTTCTGGACTTACATGGCCACCTTTTGATGATGCTCTGCAGCTCATTTTGTAAGTGAAATTCAGTGTAAATACTTCAGGTTTGTTTTCAAAAATATTTAGTTTGTGTTAGCGTTGATCTAACAGAACAACTACATTTCAGAAATAGCTCCACTTAGAGGAAAGATCTTCCTGAGCTACAATAACCACCAGAGTATATAGGAGACGCGATTAAAGCTGTATTAACTTTACTGTGTATTTCATTACATCACTGAAGTTGCATCTTACGGAATTGTTGTGCCATACCATTCAGGTTGTGACAAATATCTTACATGTACCTAAGTATCATTTAAAATACCCTCCTTTCCACCAAAGGCAGCCTTTTAAAGAGCACTCCTAAGGCTTTGTAGGTATTTCAGAGCCAAGAAAAGATTATAGCTGCAGTAGAGCCCCAAAATGCAGCCCAATATTTATGCATGGACCCTGGTACTCCAGAGGTATATTTGGCTGTTGTTTTAATGGTGGTAATAAACAAAAGAAAGAAAACATTGCTCTGGTTCTGACTGGTGTCTAAATACACTAAGCAATTCACAGGGCTGTATGTCCTTGCATTTAACAATGTTTTCTGCAGTACATTCTGAAAATGAAGAACGGGAGTGAAAAATGTAGCTCGTATTTTTTCTTCAACTTCATAACAAGATAATCAGAAAACTTTTTCTGTGGTTGCTTCAACTTATTTCAAGGCATTTCCTTATTGTCTTTCACTCCCTGTTTCCCCACATTAACATTCAGTATGCCACCGGCCTATTATTAGATTGTATAAGCATGCACTGCAGACATATTCACCAGCACAATTGCACATATGGCTGTCACTCCATGTTCTGCATTCAAGGATGGATTCTTGCAGAAAACATTTCTGCCCTCAGACTTCCACTAGCCAATTTGACGTCTTCCCCAGATCAGAGACTCTTGCTGGTACCTCCAGGGGCATGGTTGGGCTTATACACATGCTGGCTCCATGAATATTTAACAGAGAAATAGAGAAGAGACTTACTGGTGATCCATCTGTTAAGCTGCTGGAGCTATACCAGGGACCCATGAATTGGCTGCAGACTTCTTCCACAACACTGCCAAGGTTCAATAGAGAATTTAAGACATTCAGTTGATCCACTGCTCAAAGCTGGCTACTGAGAAGAAGGGTGGACAAAATGCATAGCTGGTGGCAGCAGATTTACCACTGAATAAAGCCAAAGCTATCTCTGACATAATCATCTGTGCCTAATAATAAATAGTAACTTTAAGCTATCATTTTTAGAATGAATTTAGGATGTTTCTGCTCCATTAAAGTAGCTAACGTATGCTTCCTCCCATCTGATTTTAGCAAACCCAAGTACTACACTAGCATGCCAAATACAATCCCATGGACTTTTTGGCTTCTGGAACTCACTTCCATATCCAGTAATGCATGATAGCAACAGTATTTTGCAAAGAAAGCATGGGATAAGAGGAAGAGCAGCACCACAGTTCAGTGCATTATGTCATCTTCTGTCACCTAATGGAAAACATTTATTGGGGAATAACAGGATTTCTAATAAATCATTGATGGCTCATAAAAAAATCGAGTCAGTCTCCCACAGGGCATATCGCTCCTGTGAAGCCTCAGGACAGCAGCTGAATTTCCTCTCTCCTTTTCTTGAATTTTAGATTTTGTTTTCACCGTTTAAAACTGAAATTATCTCATGCTTTAGAAGTCAAGCAAACCACATAATTAGTTTTCAAACAAGTTCAACTATTTTAAAAGAAAGGTTAAAACCAAACTGTTGGTTGTTGGTGATGCAACAGTTTTCATTTTAGGTTGGATCGACTTGTATTTTCCTTTTTTGTCCTTGTCCCCTCCTCCCAGCTTACTGCTCTCCGTGGGAGTCAAGGTTAGAATGAATTTCTAAAGGTTTGCTCCTTTATAAAATTTTTAGCTTGTTTAAATAGAATTATTTACAAATTAAGTTAGTTGACATGATATAAACTGGATATCAGCAAATGTGGGAGAATCTTTTTTAAGCTCAATGGCCTAAAGTCATTTTTAAACTCTGTAAGGCCAAAATAGAATCCTGTCTACTATGTGCAGGAAAAAAGACTTCTATTTCTCTGCACTGACTGTAATTGGCAGCATCATGTTAGCTAACTTGGTTGTTTAAAACCATGTCTAAACACAATAAAATGCCCAGTGCAGTAAAGTCCTTAAGTACCATTAAAAAGACAGAATAGTTAGTAAAACTAAGACTGTGGTTTGATGGCATCATAAATCTGTCTTGCGGTCTCCAACTTACTGGTATGGCAATGTGACACACATCTCCGCTCTGACTGAAAGTGTAAAATTTAGCCAGAATTTCTGACAGTCTGCTTCCATACCGTTACATGTTTTCATTAACAGCTGGTCCATGCCAAAGTTTTCCTGGATTTTACCATTTGATCTTGTCCTGACACTACTGCTCTACATCTTCAAAAGACTAGATATCACCAGCCTTCTCTATACATGATCTCAGAGCTTCCATTTTTGAGTATTTCCGTTCTTTCTTGCTCACTTTGTCTCATCCTCTTCTAAACATTGATTCCTGATCCAGATGGAAGAAGTTAGAGCTCCAGGACTCAACAACTGGCACAAACCACACTTGAGTTTGTACAATCCATGGCTATGCTATCAACTGGTGATTTTGCTTTTCCTGAAGTTCTGTCCTTTGGGATTCATACAAGAATGCGAGTCCTGCATTTTGGTCACCAAAACTCCAGGCAACCCTACAGGCTTGGGGAGGAGTGGCTGGAAAGCTGCCTGACAGAAAGGGACCATCGGTACACCACTGATGGACTGTCATCTGAATACGAGCCAGCAGTGTGCCCATGTGGCCAAGAAGGCCAGTGGCATCCTGGCTTGTATCAGGGATGGTGTGGTGAGCAGGACTAGGGAAGTCATCCTGCCCCTGTACTTGGCATTGATGAGGCCCTAACTCAAGTACCGGGTTCAGTTCTGGGCACCTCAATACAGAAAGGATGCTCAGATGCTGGAGCAGGTCCAAAGAAGGGCAACAAGGCTTGTGAAGGGCTTGGAGAATATGCCCTATGAGGACAGACTAAAGGAACTGGGGCTGTTTAGTCTGGGGAAGAGAAGGCTGAGGGGAGACCTCATTGCTCTCTTCAAATACCTGAAAGGTGATCGCAGTGAGAGTGCGGTTGGTCTCTTCTGAGTGGTGACAGGTGACAGGAAAAAGGGAAATGGCCTCAAGTTGAGCCAGGGGAGGTTCAGGTTGGATATCAGGAAAAACTTCTCTACAGAAAGGGTTGTTAAGCACTGGAACAGGCTCCCCAGGGAGGTGGTTGAGTCACCATCCCCGAACGTGTTTAAAAACTGTTTGGATGTGGTGCTCAGGGACATGATTTAGCAGTGGGTTGTTAGAGTTAGGGTAGTATGGTTAGGTTGCAGTTGGACTTGACGATCTTGAAGGTCTTTTCCAACCTGAGCAATTCTATGATTCTGTTCTAAGAACTGCTAGCCCTGCCAGCAGAGATCTAGCAATGAACTCTGGGAAGTGATCTGCCTTTTCCTACTGTACAGAAGCTTCAGTGTAGGCTCCAAAGCAGTCTGGAACAAGGTAGAGCAAGACCAAGCAAGAAATCTCAAACAAATTCAAAGAATAGACAATCTGATGCTACATGCTTATCTTAGCTCCAGCAGGAAACACTATAATCTGTAAGGATGGCCTTAATGCAAGTTGATTTCAGACAAGGAAGAGAGACATCCCAAAAATCATGACAAAGCTATTCAAAGAATGATCTTTCATCACTACCTATTACTAGAATCAAGCAATTGATCCGTAAGTCACAAACTAGAAAATGAAGTTTTCCTTATAGTGAGAAAATTTTAATATAATTTTCTAGCAATGTAGTTAGGCCCTGAATACTTGGCCAAAAGACTGACTGTTCTGTGCTTGTCTTAGTTTCAGGTGGGATGGAGTAACTCCAGCTCCTGCAACAGGTCCTACAGTTGCTCCAACATCTGAGATGGGTCTTGCAGTTACTCTGATCTTTTTAACAGACCCTGCAATTACTCTAATCCTTCTATCAGGCCCTGCAGGTGCCACAACCCTCACAACCAGTCCTGTGGTCACTCCAATCCCTGTGACAAGTCCCACATTGGGAACCAAAGTGACTGTTGTAGTTTAACCTGGCAGGTGGCTGAGCACCATGCAGTTGTTTGCTCACTTCCCCCCATTACTAATGGGATGGGGGAAAGAATCAACAAAAAACTTTTGTGTTAATGGAAAACTATTTACAAAGACAGAGAAAAGGAAAAGGATAATAGTTATGACAAATATGTATATATTTTTAAGTGTATAGAACAACTGATGCACAAGCAATTGCTCACCACCCTCCCTTCAAAACTCCTTCCACTTGATGTCATGTAGTATGGAACATATCTTTGGCCACTTTTAGACAGCTGTCCTAATTCTGTTCCCTCCCAGCTCCTTGGGCCCTTCACTGCAAATGGCCTTGGTTCTGTATTGCACTGCTTAGCAGTAACTATAAACATCTGTGTGTTATCAAGATTGTTTTTCTCCCAGTATCAAACCATAGCATTATATCAAACACTCAGACAGTTCCATCCCAGCTGAAACTGGAAACTGAAAGTCACTCATTTGCACTAGTCCCACTTTGTTTATTTGAGCCTACCTCACATCACGGGTTCCCAACAGAAGGATCTTACAGTTTGGATGTGGGAGCCACTATAAGTAAAGTCACATCCACTCCATATATGGAGTTTAAACACAAAACACATAAATTTTTTAGACTAAGGACATCTACACATCTACAAAGAATTTCAGTGAGAGTTCATTACAGAAAGGAATTCGTTAGATGAAATAAGGGCAATTGTATGTACATTTCCCCTCCTGAATAGTTACCAATCAGATGTTATATCCCAGAAGCATGGTACAAGACTGAACTGTAGTTCAAAACATTGATATAGCATCCACCAGATGACCCCTGATGTATGAAGTTTCTTCCTTGATCTTGTGTAGGTTGCTTTTCCTGACCAAGAATTCATCATTTGCCTCAGTCACTACACACAGTAACAGTAGCAAGCTGAATTTCATAGAATCATAGAATCATAGAATCCTTAGAACTGGGAAGGATCTCTGAAGGCTGTCTAGTCCAGCTCCCCTGGAATGAACAGTGACACCACAGCTAGATCAGGTTGCCCAGGGCCTTATCCAGCCTAACCTTGAAAGCCTCCAGGGATGGAGCAAATTTGCTTTTACCCAGGTTTCTTTAGATCATGAAGAAAGTAAGTTTCATCACTATGTCTGGTCATGGTCATTGTACAGACTAGCACAAGCTACGGCAGAGAGCATCATCTACTTTTTCAGAAATTTTACAATCCATCTTCAGCTAAACAAATACTTTTTTCTATCACTAGCTTGACTTGTGTAAGTAACCCATGTCAGAGCAGACATCTAAGATGAACAAGGTGAATTACACGCTGCAAGCATTGACCTCTTTTTTGTTGGCTGCAAAGTATCAGACTGTATGCCTAATTTTTGGTGATCACAGTCAAAACAGTATGAATCTCACCCGTTCCACAGCTTCAGAGAGTACTAAAGACTCTAAAGAAGTCCGTATCTAAAGAAGTTCATATCCAGAAGCCCGTCTTCTGCTGCAGCAAACATCAGCCATGTGCATGTTGATTTTCTTGCAGTAATTATCAGCTTGAATCCAGCTGCTTGAACTAGATGATCTTTAAGTTCTCTTCTAACACAAGCCATTCAATGATTCTGTAATATTCTGGACAGTCTAGGTTGCCTCTATCCCACACACATGGTTAGGGATTCCTAGTGCTTCCACTTATGGGATGAGACTTGGGGTGTGAAACAATCCTCAGAAGTCTTCCTATTCAGAGGTACTGCATTCTGCTGACACCATTTGTTGCTTACATAGAGCCTGAGATCACCATATAAGCTGATAGCCCTTCCAACCACTTCCAGGATAGTCCTCTTTACACCCAAACCACTAACTGTGTAAAATTTATCTTAGGAGCCTTCCTACAAGACTGTGGGAAAATGTTAGTTAACTGCAAACATACTCCCCCAGGATTTTGAAACCATGCCTTATGAGATTGTTACCATGAGTAAGTAACTTTCTGGGCCATTTCTGAAGCTACATACAACCAAAGTAAATCTCTGATTGCTGCTTGATAGACAAAACCTGCTATAAGGTTTGTCCCAAGACTGAATGAAGTTAACTACAAAGCAGGCCATGTAGACATCTTTGTGGTGAGGAACTGGAATGGGCTGCCCAGAGAGATGGTGGAGTCACTGTCCCTGGAAGTATTCAAGAAACATGAGGATGTGGCACTGAGTGACATGGTTTACTGGGCAGGGAGGTGATGGTTGATGGTTGAACTAGATGATCTTAGTGGTTTTTTCTAACCTTAATTATGCCATTAAGTTTCTCCATCTGGGGACTCAATTAGAAAAATAAAACTAGTAAAACATGTAAGATAAGACATTTAATGGTGGGAGGCATGTGAAGCCAAGATTGGAGTTAATAACTGTTAATAACAATTCATAGCTGTTCTAAGATATCAGTCACCATTACATAAAGCTTACAGCTTTGACCCCATGACTAAAATCAGTGCTTGTAGCACTGAACTAGAGGACAATTAGTTTTGCATAAAGAGACTCTAAGGAAGAGATATTACTGTTTATATTCTTAGTTGAAAAGAAGGAGTTTATGCAACTACATATGCAATGTTTAACATTTCTGCTAAAAATTAAAACATCAGCATAGTTTTGACTTACAGTGTGTAGCAGTGTGGCAGAATCTGATCACTATAATCTAAATACATCCTCTAATCAGCTTTTCCTGTGGGAGGGGTGGATGCAACAGCAGCAGTAATAAACATTATGATGCACAACACATAACTTTTTGCTTATTTAAAAGTACGTTGTTCCTTTCAAAATGAAGTCTGGGCTCTGTATGTCCCTGATGCTCTCTTTTAATACTTACAGCCCCTTCCACGATCCCAAACCATCATCTTTCACGCAGTGCTCTTCTTATTTCTCCTGCTGAACACGAATAGTTATGCAGCTTGTCTGGCTGAGAGCTATGCTGTACTTATCAGCTGCTCAGTACACGTGTGTTGACTGGCCACTGAGATACTCTCTCTCAGAATGGATAAAGAACTGAATTCAAACAGGATTTCTCTCCAGTCCTGAAGGTTTCTAGAGTGTATGGAAATAACTTCCTTCTGCAGCTGGTAAGAGAGCCTACCAGGGGAGCTGCCCTGCTAGACCTGCTGTTCACAAACAGAGGAAGACTAGTGGGAGATGTGGAGGTCAGGAGCTGTCTTGGACAGTGACCACAAAATCGTAGAGTTCTCAATTCTTGGTGAAGTCAGGAGTGGGGCCAGTAAAGCTACTACCTTGGACTTCTGGGGGGTGGACTTTGAACTGTTCAGGAAACTGGTAGGAAGGGTCCCTTGGGGTTCAGTCCTGAAGGGTAAAGGGGTCCAGAAAGGTGGGAAGCTTCTCAAAAATGAAGTCTTAAAGGCACAGGAGCAGACTATTCCCCTGTGTCAGAAGATGAGATGGCAGATTCCAACAGAAATGGCTAGTGTGAGACAATCTGTCTAGAGGCAGCTGTGAACCTTTAGGCAAAGTCTTTGGATAAAGTATCCATGACAGTTTCTATTGTCATGAATATTAGGACTCCCAGTGGACAAGACAATATCTCTTTTTTGCATGTGCTCTATCTAGAAGACAAAGATATACTTTAATAACAAAATATGTCAAACCAGTGATGGAAAACACTAAGTATAATAGGGACAGTAGGACAGTAGGAAGTAGGGACTTCTTTGTTTGTTTGGTTTGGTTTGGTTTAATTTAATTTTGGTTGGTTGGAGGTTTTTTTTCTTTTGTAAAGCATGAAAGAATAAGGAATTCACAAAGCTCCACAGGAAACTTTCACCACCATAACCATCACAACTACTTCCCCACACACAGACACGAACACCTCCCCTCAAAATTCAGCCTGTTGAAGTTACAAAGCATATTTCAGAGCTCCAAGGAAGCAGGAGCCTATTGAGCTCAGTGAACAGGGCCTTGTTTTGTAAGATCAGCCTGCTTTCCTTAGCCTGTGCCAGGCTTCCTTTGAACAGCGGGTGTCATCTAACCTATTCTTTGCCTGCCCCACCCCAACAGGCAAATTAGACTTGCTTATTTCCCTAAGCCTCTTGCCTGTAGTAAACCTATCTTGAACACGTGAGCTCATCACAATACTGTGATATATATTACCACAAATTTTGACAAAGTTAAATTGATTCTCCATTTCCACCAGCATCTCCAATGGTTCTTAAAGTCATAAACAAACTGTTTAAGACAGAGGTGTTTTCAGAAGGAACTGCTGCAGTGAAAGATAAAATGTTCTGATCTTTGCCCGTGTTGCTTATTTCCACTTCCAAACTTTATGAAGAAACACTGAGGTGATGACAAGGAAAATATTTGTTCCTCTTGTTGCTTGGGGGAGGAAGGGAAAGTAAGGAATGAAAGGGATCTTTGTAAGGGAAAACTGTAAGCCAGATGAAGACATGAAATTATATTGGGGAAATTTATCAACTGTTGTTTCTTTGACAAATGTTTTTGATGTCATGTAATGCATTTGATGAACAGCCTAAAAAGCTGATTGAATATCAGAGTAACTAATATACTGTCAAATACATTATTTTATGAAAGATGACAATTTATTGACTAATGTTTGGCATTTGTTAATCAGATTTTGAAGCCTTAGTCAAGAAACTCTCTTGAGACTAAATCCTGATCTTGAATTCAAACCAAGGTATGTTCCAAACCCAAGTACACTGCTATTCTGTGCAGTCGAAATGGTGCCATTCACATAAAAAGAAATGCACTGGAGATGAATCTATGCATTTGAGATTCTTGACTTTTTGTCACGAAGAATATGTTTCAGTGGTCATTCTAAATGTAGAACATTTTCTTCTAAATATCTCCAAAGTTCTTTCTTTCCCTCGGCAGATGATTGTACAAAATGCAGCTATTAAACTGCTTGAAAATACTAATTATGAGCGTGGTAACCATCATCAAGCATTTGGTCTTAATTATGGATTCCAGTGGCATACAGGAACTGTTTAGACCAGGAAAGGGACAAAGGAGATAAGTAGAGTAACCCAGAACTTTATCTGGCATAGATATAATTATCATAAAAACAATTTATCATTTCATGTATGGATTTAATCAACTGTGTACTGCATTTATAACTGAAATAGCCCAGGATTTTAATATTGGTAGCATTATTGCTGACCTTTCCAGACAATCACATATTAGCTCTGGTCAGCTTCCCATTGTGATCATATAGGATTTGCAGCATCAAAGAGAAATATTTCCTTCCTGCTACTGATCTTCATTTGACTTGATCAAAGAGAAGAGTATGGAGAAAACACATGCACATTCAAGTACAGGAAACTGAGAAGTGAATGCTGGGAAATGAAATGCCAGTGCAACTTTCCACAAGCTTATAAAGTAGTAGATATTATCTTGACTTGTATTTTGTCACCTAACACTCTGCTCCACTCCATTTAATGAACAGCATTAATTTTGACAGCTCCAAGCAGTGCTAAGGAAAATGTGCTGTATAAAACGTTAGGTGTTATCATGCAAATCAGGTGAAAATAAAACAAAATCTGAAAGTATTTCAGTAACTACCACTGTCTAAAGATCTGAAGAAATCTCACATTGCTGTCTGAACCAGAATTAATATACTGTTTTACTGACTTACCTGTATCTAAACAAAATCATGCTGTACTCTGAATTTAGTTGCTTATTGAGCTGAACACTTCTTCACTCAAATTACTTCAGAAAAGAAGACTTACACTATTTGATAGCACACATGTACAGACATTTCAGAATACTTGACTCTGTCCTAATCAGTCTTCTCCTTTGCATGAATGACACAGTTTAGATTTACTTTATCTCATTACTACTAAGTGATATATTGTCATTTGGAAGGCATGTAAGGACAGTAGATGTCCTGTAAAACTTGATATTCAATGGAGATTACACCTGAGATGTTTCTTACATGTGACTGCCTTTTCTCCCAGCCCATAACTTCATATTCATTGCAGGAGGTCAGAAGAAAACTACTGATGTTAACTGCACTTGGGAAGAGGATTTTATGCAAAGCAACTCTTGCTATGTAAGAGAAAAAAGAAAAATCTGATCAGATGGAAATGAGGGAATAAGAGCAAAAGAAGTGCCTAGTTGAAGAATTTTGATGATGGAATGTGGAAGTAGGATATCCTAGTAAGAATAATATGCCTAAAATGACTAGAATTAACTTAATTCTACATGGGTTATAACACTAAATGCAGAATCAAGTGAGATATATGTACATACATAGAAGGTTCTTATTAAGAAGAAACATAAATATTTATTTGTACTCTCTTTGTTCATTTGCACAAACTTCCAAGCAAAGATAGCACTAATACAGTGAGGGAAATTCTATGAGATCTTTTCTGATAATGATTTCAGATGCATGCCCTGTATTCTCTGGGGTTACTATCTGAAAGAAATAAGCAGTAAGCAGCTGTGTCACTGCTGTGCCATTCAGACCGTGGACCATGTTTTTCTGTTTATGTATTTATTTTCTTATTTTTCTTATTATTCAAGTGAGCTTGAATTAATCTTTCTCTGGAAAAAAATATCACATAATTTGACAGTGAAAGCAAAGCAAATGAAAAGAGCAAAAGCATGCATATCAGGAAATAAGAACAAATAGAACCCACTAATTTTAGAGGTTTGCAATGTTGTCCAAATTTTTTACTGGAAAAGAAGGCAAGCTATTAATATGATTCTTCATAATACTACAAAAGGAATCTTGCAATAGGACAATTCAGGTAGGGAAGCTAACTTAAGCACTCCTCAAGGAGGAGTTTTAAAGGTTCAGAATGATTCAAAGGGAAAAGTGAAAAGTAAAATCATTAACAAAAAAGAAAGGATATTAGAAATGTTCGATATTATCAAAGTATTTGGGTTTTAATGCTAAATTTAGGCTAAAATGTTCTTGACAAATTATTGGCATTACTAATATTTTTCCATTTCTATTAATTCTTTGGTATTGTTACATCTTATATTGGAATGCTAATAAAAATATCATAAGCCTATGTTACCAAGAAAATTTGAGCTCTTCTGCACTATTTCCTGGGGAAAAAAAAAAAAAGAATTTTGTAAAGATTTCACTGAATTGTTTTGGTTTTCATTAATAATACCAGAATTATGTTGTAAAAAAAAAAAAGGGTATTAGGAGCACAGCAGTCGCTGGAGCCATTCCATTCTAAGGAACCATCACTTCTGTTTTTTTGCTTCGTAGCATAGCAGTCTGCAATATGAATGTTTTAAAATAAGTATTTGGATATTATGCAAGGTACATCTTAATGGACACATTATTTTAATATCCGGCACTTGAGCATTACCACTTACTGGTCTGTCTTAGGAAGAACCTGGTCATTTCTTGTGAAGCCTCAGGGGAATCACTAGAACTCTTATACCTCTTAATATGCACTCTGTGTGCAGTTTATCCAGCACACAGCAAGAAACAGGCTACGATCTTCTCAGTCTGGCCACTGTCATTGTTTCTGCAGTGATGGTCTGATCATGACATCTGCTCTAGAACAGACTTGCAGGCAATAGGTGATGCTAAATTCCTGCCACACTGTGCCTATTACCCTGGGCTCAAAGCAAAATCCCAAGAATAACATCCTCTTCCTCATAATTTAAGGATAATCTCAGTGCTCAGTATGGTGTTTTGTATAATCATCTTGTGCTTTGTATGACCATTTGCCCTCCCTGGTCTGTCTGTTCCATGCAAGTTTATACTCACTTATCTTGGATCAGCCCTCCATAGAACATGGTTTTCAGAGCACTGTGTGCTTTTGATGACATTTTCATAAGAACAAGAGGAACTTTTGTGTTGAGCTGTGCACATATCTGGATGTCAACATAGAACACAGGAAAGTGATCTGCCTCCCTAAATAGATAAGGCCCAAGACCTGTTCTCAAATATTGGCTCTGAAGTGCTTACGCCACTTTTGAAAAGTATAATTAGGTGCTTTTCTAAAATGTAATTTGTTCAATTGCTTGGCTCCTGCGACAGGTCAGCTGCTTCCCATGCACAGAAAGTTTGATACTCAGTAGTAGATGGAAAAGACGAGTTTAGCCAGCAGCACCCTTCCTTGCATATTTAAATTACAGTTTCCTACAGGAGACAGGAAAGATTAGGGGTCTGCATCTCACTTCATTTACCCTGACACAGAAATACAAGGCAATATTTTGGGAAGCAGCATGAAAAGATATCCATCACAAAAGATAAAAGACTATCATCTTGAAAACTGTCTCTTTCCTCAGAGAGGGGAGCCTTGTGATGGAAACACTCTGTTGTTGAGGAAAAAGCACACACATATACATAAACATATCCCATATAGTCCACAATGCACTGCTTCTCTTCTAAACATAGAGAAGCTATCAGCACTGCTGTATATATCAGCAGCTGAGTGGCTGCTCAACACCATGTTTATCTAATGGACCATAATAGACAGAGTGAAGGAGCACAATAGACAGTAAGCTGTGCAAGTATGTTCTGAGCTAGTACAAGTCTCATCTCTTCTCCAAATGGGGAAAGGAGGGGGTGAGGGCATTACACAAGACAGATCACACGGCTGTCCAGCAGCCGCTGAACCGTAGCATAAAGGCCTTGTTTAGATAAATAATGAATCCTTTACTTTATTCTTAGAAGTGGAAGTCTCAAGAGCTGAAACACAATGTCCTACAGCTGCTTCTGGCATCTGTTTTTCAGAGAGAGGACTGGGCCATTTTTACAAAATAATGCTCTGTTTTAGAGAAAATTCATCTCTTCCCATCAGTAAGTCCCAGCCACTCACAAACAGCAGCAAAGCAATGAGTAAAGAATTTCAACACAGTGTTTTGGAAATGAGCTAGTCAATCTGGGGTAAATCATGTGTCTTCCTGGGCCTCTTCCGAGTATTCTATGAAGTGTTCTAGGAAGAGTATACAAAGCAAAGGGAACGTTATTATCCACTGAAAAGTCTGCATTGTAAGAGATATAGTTCTCCATTTTTAAAACTTCAAAAATGAGCACTCTTTTAAAATTTAACCTCATTATTTGCTGTGTTCTGGAAATTAGAACAAAGCAGATGACACATTTGCCTTGTTCATGCAAAAGCTGAAAATTTCTTTGTAAACTAAGTGTTTTAAGTGTATGACTCATACAAGTTCTCACTAGTATTAAGATAACCACAGCACTTTGAGATTGTTTTCTCTTGCCTCTTGAATGCAAGAAGGAAAGAGCAAAGAAAATAAGGGTGGTTTACTCCTGAAGCCTATCAGTTTCTGCTGAAACACTGTTTTGGAGAAGCGCCCTCATTGTGAACAGTTTATCCATCAAATTATCCTTCTTTTCCTAGCTGTATCTTATTATCAAATGGCTCATGAGCGCTATTAATCTAGTGTTTATTTGACATCGGGTTTTGTTCTAAAAGCACTTCAGTCACTGTTAGTTCATGACCTGATCATGACAGATTTCACTAGCCATTTTGGAGGCCAATGCAGGTGTTGAGTTTGTATCTGAAGCACCTAACCTGAGCCTCCCAACAAAGTGAAGTTCACATCATTGTTTGATAAATTGCAGGGTCTCTCACTAGCAAAGAGGGAGTGGGTCTTACTCAAACACACTTGCAGCAAATGTCAGGCAGGAAGAGGGAGTGAAAGGTGACAGGCAGGCAGGGAGAGCCTCCTGGTGAGGTCACAGCCAAATGGTAACTTGCTGTCTGGAGGAGTGTTTTGGGAGGAAATGAAAAGGCCCAGGTAGCATGGCTGAAAGCCTGAGTGTGTGCGCAGACATCTAAATGAAACAACAAGGTTCGGGTTAGAAGGTGGCCTATACTGAGTGTCTGGCTTTACTGTACTTCTGGAAACATTATTCCTAAAGAAAGGACAGAGGTGCTTTAACTGACAGGCTGATGTTGACAGGCTGAAATATTCTGAAAAGACCCCTGCCTGAGCAAGAAAGGGAGAAAATCTTTAAACTGACTGCAGGAGTGCTTCCAAATTTCTTTGCCTCATTTTTCATCTTTATATCACTGTAAATTTTATTTAAAAGCTTTAAAGGGTAAACCAATAAGCATTACTTGATATACTTACTTCACCGATAGTTTAACTAGGACTTAGAGTTGCAAAGGGCTTTACTTCTTTTGTGAGAGGAAAGATTGGCAACAGAATAACAAAATGAAGGGAATTTGGGAATGCTATTTCAAGTATCCTAGAAGCAAAACCACATAGTGTCACCAAATCATTCAAGAAGCTATAATTATCTGCTCTGTTTTGGAGAATACTTGTGAGGAACCAGCCAATGTTGCAAGTGGTGGCTTCAGATAAGAAGAGGAGCCTGTAAAATTCAAGCTTCAGCAGAAAACTATGGATGAGTCACAACCAGGGTTAAAACTGAAACAAAAGACCACATTGCACTAAGATACATCATTAAGATAAACACCCAAGATACATTCACATAGTCCCTACTGCCTCCTACCAGGAAGAGTTCACTCTTTTCCTGATGATTTTATATACGCACCCTCTGGGGATACAGCTGACTGCTAGAAATTACCCTTGATACACCAGCAGGTATTTCCTGAGGGGAGATGAGAATCCTAATAGCTAGTGGCTGGTAAGCCTCTAGCTGACTGAAACAGTTTTAACTCCTGACAGACTGGGACATGCCCATTCACTTTCTCACAGGTACATACCTACTTTGGAAAGGGCTCTAGTTTCCAGAAAAATTTCCAGAAAGGATTTATAGGCACAAAGTTCTGCATCTCTTCTTTCTTTCTGCTTCTGCTTGTCAGGCAGAAGAGTAGAAATTGGGAACAAGTGATAGCATGGATCAGGCCCTCCAACAGATCTGCACTAAGGTCTCTGAGGGTGCAGCATCACAACTGGTGAGAGGGAAGAATCTGCATGAGAGAAAGGATGACAGATTCTCAAATCTTCCAAGGAGTAGATTTTCAAAAGCAGGTAAGACTGTGTCTGTGTGTCAACGGTTTACAGGCGTTAGGCCCGATTCCGTGACAAAGGGGACGGGGGACCCAAGGGCCCACGTCCCGGGAAAAGGGGAAAGGGGAAAAGGGTAGGGAGATGGCCCTGAGAGCAAAGAAACAGCGGCAACAATCTGAGGAGAAACAAACTAATTTACTAAATACGATATCGGAATGCAAAACAACACACTATAATACAATATAATTACAATTTAAGCTG